>NW_027496075.1:0-230319 GCF_021521415.1 Bidens hawaiensis
CCCCTTTAGACTTTTTCAACTGAGCTCAAATTTTGTGTGTGACTTTTATATGTTATAAAAAGCTTATCCTAAATTTTTCAGAATTTTTCATCAAGTTTAGCTATTTTTCACCATTTTTGGCCAAAACCGAGCATTAAATTCACCAAATATTCATCTTTTATCCAAAAATTACCAAAAATTCACAGATCTCATATTTTCATGTGTAGATCATCTCTGTGAAATTTCGTGACCCGACTCTAAGCGTGCTACAATCTCTCCAAATTTCATATACACACGAAAACCGAACTATCTTGTGTTTTCTAGCGTTAGATCGCAAAGATCCGGGTTTCTAGCCTTTGCTAGCCACTAGATACAACACTTACAAGCACAATAACACTATACCAAGCAAACTATACCAACAATCAAACCATTTCTTTCATAGTGTCGGTTTTTAAGTAAAAACAAAGGTTTTAACCGTAAAAATCCGTTCTCGACTCTTTTACTCATTTCTTGGACCAAGATCCCTTGTATAACATGTATACATCTCTTGATTATGCAAGAGTCGGTTTCATCTCGAGCTTTCACCCGTCTTTCACATGGAGAACTCATTTGACAATATTTCAACGTAAAATTTCGTTCTAAACACTTTTAACTCATCACTTGGATCAAGATCCTTTGTATAACTTGTATACATCCCTTGATCACACGAGAATCGGTTCCATCTCGGGTTTTCACCCATTTTTCACATGAAACTTCCTTTTCTCAAGATTATAGAGTTATAAACAAGAATCAAGCTTAAAAACATATGTTATACCTTCAAATCTTGGTAGAAATCAAAGAAACTTGGATGGATGTTGAAAGAGTTGAGAGATTATGAGAGAGTTTTTGGTTATAAAAAAAAAATGGAATGATAATGTGTGTAAAAGGGGGCCGGCCTAAGTGGTGGTGTGGGGGGGGGCCCACATCTCAAACCATGGCCACACATTTGGATTACACAATCCGGATAATGTTGTGGATAGTCTGGTTCAGTTCGTTTCTCGTTTAAACTCGTAATTCGGCTTAAAACGAGCCTAAAATGGTCGTTTTTCGGGTTAAAATAAAATTTACATAAAACTGATTTAAAAACTTTAAAAACTTAACCCATGGCATTAAAACATCATATTATTAATAATTACGCATCTTTTTCGGCTTGATCGATCGTCTCTTGCTTGGTTTAATGTTAAAGGTTTCGTTTATCGTACCGACGTACTAATAAATCGAAATCCTTTTTCTGTGCTATAATTCACTTATCCCGAAGCATTAATACTTCGCAAACATCACTAAACATTGTATATTTCGTCTATAATGTAATTCCCGATTCGTTCGGGTTTCAATAATCGTTCATTGGTTAATTGTAATTCCAATACGATTCACTATATAATCGAGTATGATTCGTACTATGAATCATATATACCCGTATATACGTACTATAACTCATATAATCAATGTTAAATGACACGTAAATAGTATATACCGGCTAGGGTATACCTGGATTTGCCGGAATCGTTACAGGATCCGTGAGTTTACAATTTTCGGTGGACGGGTTGGCCAGCAAGCATTGGGGTTCCATTTTTGTTAAACTCAGTAACGTTGAAGGTTTGTTCAGAAGGTTTAGAGGGAGACGGAGAAGAATAGATGAAGTAGCAGACATGATTAAAGAAAATAAGAGAGAAGTAAGAAGGATACCTTATGCGTCGGCTGGAGGTGTGCTTATAATCAAAAATATATGGCGGCATATATAGACAGTTATTATTAACTTGAGGGCTAAATGGTAAATAATTGTGGCAAAACCGTCCCATCTATCTGTTTTTGCAGTAATTTTGAATTTCAAAATGACAGCTGTATTCCATTGTCACCCGCCATTTTGGGAGCAATTGTTAGGGCATGAATTTTATGCTGAGTCTCTTTAATCCTTAACTATCTTGTGGATTGTTTATCCTTGAGATATATCGGGATATAAAGGATCAATAATCCTAGGTGTTATTTGTTTACTAATGATTGCATTTAGTATGGTGATGTGTTAGACATGTATGACGACTTTAAGACGTGCATGCATCAATTATCCTCACGGAGTATTCTCTAGCTGGAATATGGATCCATGATCCTTACTCAACATTGCTACTAATGGATGATTATTATATGAAGACCGATGTTTGAATATCAACAATGGTTCCTAGACCTAGTCCACCACTTAGTAGGTTCGGGCTACTAAACGGCTATTAGCACGTGGTCAAAGCGCACGTTGGAAGAAAGTGGAAGACTAGCGAGATTATAGGAATAGTTGTTAGTTAGTTACTTATTATTTTATTTATATAACCGAGTTATGATCAACATTAGGCACAGACACACCCTCACATTTACACTCGTATTCTAGCTACTAGTTCATCAGAAAACACACACATAGCTTTCATTGTAACTGTTGATCAACAACTCTAACCCTTGTAATCACCTTTTACTATTAATAAACTTGACGGTGATAGTTTTCACCGTCCGGGGGTTTTTTGTGCCGGAGATTACTATAATCACGTACCATCCGACCAAAGATTACCTTGTTAATCCTTGCCCGAAGCAATTCCACCAAAGATTACCTTGTTAGTTTTTGACCGAAGTAAAGATTATCGTAATTAAGGGTTTTTTCCCTCGTGATCAAATCCTTGTGTTCATCAAGATCTCAGTTATACAACCATTATCATCGTGGTAGCACTATACATCACTAAACATATTTGGATACATTATCCTTAGCTGATTTTTATCCAAACCAATTTTCTGCTTTAAGGTAAAGGGGTATATGTAACACTCAGGAAAACAAAAAATCAATGATGAAGTTTTAGTACAAGAATTTCATTATTATGCTGAATGTGATAGTTGGTGAATTTTTGACAAGATACTGTCATTTGTTGGTTGAGCTAAATAGATATGAGTTACATGATGACGAAGAAGATAGGAATGATACTTTAAAGGGAGCTCTTACATATTCATACTCATCCTATATATTGTTGCTTAAAGAAAATGGGTATTTCAAAACCCCAATTCTGAAGTGTATGGAATTTGTGAATAAATTAGCGAAAAGAGAGTATGAATTGAAGTGTGAAAATTCATCCAAAGTTAATCAAGATCCTACTTTATATGGAGGAGCAGCTCCTACAAGCAAGAACACTTCTAATCATAAAAGAAGCTAAAATTTTTTTTCTTTCATGGGGGCTTTTATGTCTTCATATGAACAACTGGTGGGAAGTAAATTTGCAACATGTGGCTTAAGTGATGACGATTATGACCAAATTAACCTTGATGATCTATAGTTGATGGATCGTAAATGGAACATGGCCATGATTGTCAGAAAAATCAAGAAATTCATGGAGAGAACTGGAAATGATTTTCCAACCATGAGAAAAAGGATTGGGTTTGACTTATAATTGTCAAGAATTTGGTCACTTCGCTAAAGAATTAGAAAGCCTAGAAAAGAGTATTCTCCTGGAAACAAGACACATGATAGAAACTTAAACAAGAAGTATAACAATAATGAGCCAAAAGAAAAACCAAAGATGGATTTAGAGCAACCAATGCAAAGTGATTCGAAGGTAATGATTTTTCAGTATGGTATATATTGGTTAAGAAGGTTGTTAGGGGTGGCTTCATGTGAATCACAACAAGCAAACATGGCTGTGATTGTGAAATTGAAATGAATGGGTGTGATGAGATCAAGAAGGTTATTGAGGAAAGTCAGGAGTCTGAATCTGACATGTCTAATGATAATCAGAAGGAAATGTTTGCTTGCATGGAAAAGATTGAAGAGGTTACTTCTAACACTTCATCTAGTTTTTCTTATGAATCTGTGAATTCAAGTTCATTAGATTCTGATGATTCTAAAATATTTTTGTGTTCTGTTGTGATGAATCAAATTAATCTTGAACAGATTCGTCATCACAATGAGAAATTAATCATTGGTTTTTCTATAATTAGAAATAACTGTCGGATAACGGTGGAAAGTGATAAGAATTATAAAGAAAAACTTGCTTCTTTATCCAAAAGCAATCATGATTTAAAAGCAGATTTTGCTACCAAGCAAAGGGTAGTAATACTTCAGTTTGAAGAAATTTTGAAAAATAGAACCAAGACTAATAAACATGAAAATGGGATATTGGATCAAATTATTAAGGTTAATAGTAACCATCAATAGGGTGCTAAAACTCGTTTTGGATTTGTTGAAATTCCTCACTCCATTTAATCGTAGTATACCACTACCAAACATGGAAAATTTGAAAGAAGTGGATATTGATTATCCACTAACAGTAAATCAACCAGTGTCTGTTGGTAACGTTAACTCACGTATTGAAGAGAAAGTTAATACAAACAAACATGTTGAAAAAACTAACAAGTTTGTAACTCCAAAATCTCATGTTAAAAGTAACTGGTTTTATCTCAAACTAATGAAGGAGTGGTTATTGAAGATGTGTATGAACCAACAGTAATTCACAAAGAAAAGAATATTCCACTTGAAAATCACAATCGTTGTGAACCATAAGAGATTGAAAAAGGTAAAGTTGGTAATGCTTATTCTTCAAAGCCATCTTAAAAGATAGTGATCTCAGATGAATAGTTAAGAACCCTATAAGCACTGAAAAAAGTTAAATGGCGTAGGGTTCATAAACCGAAAGGGTTTCATCAGCTCAATGTTGACGAAGTATTCCCTTTGAGTTTGGTTAAACATGGAACCATTGAAAGAGTGTTTGATTGTAGTAAACCTTTTGAGAATGAATCTATGATGTCTTTGGGAAACAAGGAAGTCTAATACTAAGCCCCAAAAGAAATCTCAACCAACTTTGCTAAAACCTGTCAAATTTGTAAAATCAAATGGATTGGATGCACTTCATAACTTTTCTGAATGCTCTAATTTGGACTTTTATAAAAATAAACATGAAAATAAGTTGGGAAATTATCATGTGAAGGTTGTGACTTTTCAAGCTTGATGATTCATACTATAGATATCGTTCATCATAAATGTTCATGGATAGTAGAACTTGTTTATCCTGTGGTTAACGGGGTTAAATTGCAAGAGTTTGTGAATCTAAGTTCAGATTGACAAAGAAACCTTTTGATCAAGGACCTTGTTCCTGTGATTAAAGGTATTTTGAAAAGGCAACCTACACAAAACAAGGTTGATGATAATCACATTGTGATTGATTAGGTTAACCCCTAGTAGGGATGTTCACGGTCCGGTTTTCGTGGTTTTTAGGTTAAACCATTAGTAATGGCTCTTGATTTTCGTAAACAAAAACCGAACCGTTGAACTCTTAAACCAAACCAAACCGAACCATTTATAACGATTTGGTTCCGGTTTAGTTTTACGGTTTGGGCTTGTTCGGTCTTTAAAAAAATACCTAAAATAATTCACGATATGTTAATATTGTACAACTCATAATAATTTATATATATTAATAAACAACTGTTTTTTACTTTTTTAAAATCTCATTCAAGAAAGTAAAAGGCCAATTAAAGTTTCTTGCATTTTTTTTTTGGGCTTAGCCCACTTTTTTGTTTACTATCAATATTTGGTTACATATTTAATAGTGTCCATGTATATACATATATATATAATACAAAATACTATATATGTCTAGTTATAAATTTACACACACACACACAAACTCACACATATATATATATTATAATATATTAAAAAATACATATAAATAAATCATACGGTCCGGTTTATGTGTTTTGGTTTCGGTTCAAACCGTAAACCAAACCGTTAACTACGGTTTGGAAATTTTCAAACCAACCGACCGAGAGCTAAGAAAAAAACCAACCACGAAACCAAACCGATGACCGGTTTGGGCGGTTTTACGGTTTCAAACCGAACCGTGAACACCCCTAACCCCTAGAAAGGTAATTGGGGTTATCTTTGAGAAAAAGAGAGGTAATCACTTACAAGTTGAGCTTGTGAAACCTATTTGTTAAGTAGTTAAACTAGATGTGACTTCTATTGAAATCAAATTGACTAACATGTCTAAGGCAACATTGACCTATAGACAATTCCAAAAGTTACATCAACATGTGTTGAAGTAGAAGTCTAAATATATCAAGGTTCTCTTTGGGGAGTTACCAACATGAAAACCTAAAACATCGTTATATGCCTAAGGAACATGAGGTTCAACCCAAGACTGAGGCTTGGGTTACCTACTTGAACTAATCTTTTACGCGTGTGTGTGTGTAGATTTCATCCAAGACAATTTTAGGTGACAAGTGGGTTGTATATAGTGGATGTTCTCATCATATCACTGGCAATATTAATCGTCTTACAAGCATTAGAAACATTCAAGGGGGTTATGTCGCATTTACGGGTAATCAAGCTGAACTAATAACCAAAGTGGGTGAAGTGTCCAATGGGAGAATCACATTTTAGAAAGTGAATTATTGCGACAAGGTTGATCATAACATGTTAAACGTTTCACAAATTTTTGATAAAAAGTACACAAAATTGTTCACTTATAAATAATGTGTAGTTCTAAAGCCTGGGTTTGTGATTCCCAAGGAAATGGTTATCATGAGATCGCCACGATAGAATGATATTTATGTTCATAATATGGCATCTACAACAACATGTTTTTTGTCAAAAGAAACCGAGAAAGACACGAGCCTATGGCACAGAATGATGGGTCACGTCCATATTAGAAAGATGAATCATTTAACTGCTAACGATTTGGTGGATAGAGTTTCATTGAAACATTTTCACATGACTGATCATTGTGTCTCATGCAATAAAGGGAACTGAAAAAAGAAGTCCCATCCATTGAAGCATATCAATTCTATCAATAGTCCTTTGGAGCTCTTACACATGGATTTATTTGGTCTAGTTATTTGACCAAGTATTGCTAGGGATTAGTATTGTTTAGTGGTCATTGACGAATACTCAAGATTTTCATGGGTGATGTTTATGAGCACGAAGGATCAAGCAATCGTTCTTGTGGAAAACCTGATCACCAAGATCGAATCACTTACAATAGTATAATGGAGTTTTTATATTCAACGCGGTACACACCATGAATATAGTGCTCCTATATGCCACAACATAACCAGGTTTCTCAACGAAAGAATCAAACCATAATTGAAGTGGTTAGAACCATGCTACCAGATTCCAAGATTCCTGTTCAATTCTAAAACAAGGTTGTAAAAATTTCTTGCTACACGTTGAATTGGTTTCTCGCGGCCAAGAAGCTAAAAAAGACATCTTATGAACTATAGAACAATCGTGAGCCGAATCTTCAATTCTTAGAACCGTTCGGGTTTCCTTGTACTATGTTAAAGAAACATGCGGGGAAATTTAAGGAGAAAGCTTTATAAGGTTATCTTATTGGGTACGCGACACCTAAGAAACGAGTTTTCAGTCTCTCCTCTTAGTGTGTTTAAGAATAGTACTCCCTTCGTCCCATTAAAAGTGTCCATATTTCCTTTTTTATTTGTCCCATTAAAAATGTCCACTTTTAAAATTTTATTAGCCAATTTCCAAATTTACCCTTAAACACACACACCTAACATTAATAAAAAATATTTATGAACCCACTTTCCACGGGTATTATTGTCATTTAGTAAGAAAAAAAAATTAATCATTCAATCCACTTTAAACTTTTGTGTTTTTTCAAACCATGACACTTCTAATGGGACAGAGGGAGTACCATGTTGATTGTCAATGGTACACCACATCACCTGTTGGCAAAGGATCCTGATTGGATGTTCGACTATGATGGTTTGTTTGATTCTTTCTCTCTCTCTCTCGGTTGATGTATAAACTGAAGACTTGGTTCACACTTACCTAGTAAAAGAGTTGTTGTTTATTTCAAGTTCTTCTACTCGTCATTTTACACCTGTACACGATCAACCATAAATCTCAGATGATGTTTATGTTTCATCTGATGATGTCGACTTTGAAGATTCTACCTCGGAACCTTTAGTTGAAACTCATGAAGACAATGAGATACAATCAGGTGAATCTTCCCAACCTTTGAATGTTGAAGCGGCTCTTGAAAATGTCACCAATTTGCATGATAATGATGAAGTTCCTGAACATCTGACTATACGGATTCATTCTTGTCATCACCAGGAAAATATTACTCATTATTTTAATAAGAGAGTGCATACGCATCATCAAGTGGCTAATGTTGTTGATGATCCTTGCTTTCCCAATACACTTGCTTTCTATCCCAAATTGAGCCTACAAGTGTGTCTATGGCACTTCAAGAACTATCGTGGGTAGAAGCAATGCTCGATGAACTCAAATAATTCATTCATCTTGGTTTTTGGGATCTTATTGATAAACAAGACAGGTGACAAAGGCTATCCCGACGAAGTGGGAATTTAAGTGCAAAAACGATGATCGTGGGTTAATTGTGCATAACAAAGCAAGACTAGTAGTCCAAGGATTTAATCAGCGTGATGGCCTAGATTACAACGAAGTATATGCTCTGGCTGCAAGACTTGTGGCTATACGAATCTTCCTGGCCTACGCAGCTTTCAAAAATTTCAAAGTGTAGCAAATGGATGTGAAGAGTGCATTTTTGAATGTGTAAATTTATGAAGAGGTGTATGTGAATCAGCCTCCTGGTTTTGTAGATCCAATTTATCCCGAGCGTGTTTACTATTTAAGCAAAGGCTTTATGGTCTTCATGAAGCCCCAAGATCTTGGTACTGATTGTTAGCTGACCATCTTATGGATAACGAATTCAAACGAGGGACCGTGGATTGTACTATTTTCTACAATATGTTGTAAGAAGATTTTTTCTCGTCCATATATACGTTGACAATATCATCTTCGGTTATACAAATGACAGCTTGTGTAAAGAATTCGAGAAGACGATGCAAACAAGATTCGAGAAACGAGTTTCTTTTTGGGGTTGCAGGTTCACCAGACAGATTCGAGAATTTTTCTTCACCAAACGTAGTATGTGAACGATGTATTGAGCTAATTCAAGGTAAGCGCCCGAAAAGTACCCTCAACTTCTCTCCATATGGGTCATAATTTGTGACCGGATGAATTGGAGGATACTGTTGATCCGACCCTCTATCGTGTGATGATCGGTTCGTGAAGTATGTTACTGGTTCTCTACATGATATAATGTTTGTTGTTTGTTTATGCGCTAGGTATCAGTCGAGTCCCCGAGTGACTCTTCTTGTAGTGGTTAATAGTATCTTTCAGTTCCTAAGGGTAGTCCAAACATAGGGTTAGGGTACCCCAATGACGATCGTTTTAAGCTTACTGCTTATACAAATTTGGACTATGGAGGGTGAAAGATTAATTTCAAGTCTACAACAACAGGTTGTCAATTTTTGGGAAATTGGCTTGTTTCCTAGGAGTGTAAGAAGCAGACAACAGTCTCTACTTCAACCACTGAAGCCGAATACGTGGCGGCCTTGAGTTGTTATTCACAGGTTTAATGGATCCAACAACATTTGCGGTATTACGATTTAAAGTTATTTTTACTACTCCCATCTTTATCGATAATTTTGTTGCTATATGTATTACTAAAAACCTTGTTCATCATTATAAAACAAAGCACATCAAAATCCGGTATCACTTAATATGTGATTGTTTTGAAAAGAAATTAATCAACTTGGAGAAAATACATACGGATTTTCACAAAGCTGACCATTTTACCAAGACGTTTGAAGAAACGAGATATTTATATTTGCTTGGTTTAAATGGTTTGAAAACTTTTTCAGAAATTCAATCGCTCGGTTGATCAATTTTATTTCTTTGTACAGTTCTGCGTTAAATTTCTTTCATTATGTTTTTTATTTTTCGGGGAGAATATTTGAGAAAAATACAAAAACATTGAAAAATATAAAATTTTGTGAAATGTGATCCGACCTTATGGTTTGAAAACTTTTTCATAAATTCAATCGCTCGGTTGATCAATTTTATTTCTTTGTATAGTTTTTCGTTAACTTTCTTTCATTATGTTTAAATTTTTTCGGGGAGAATATTTGAAAAGTGATTTCTGTCTTGATATATAAAAATAAAAAAACATTGAAAAATATAAAATTTTGATAAATGTGATTCGACCTTATGGGTAGTGATGGTACATTGAGTTAATGTATCTAGCACATAGATAAATTAGACTAAAAGTTGATGTAAGATCAATTGTATGATGTGTATGATAGGCTTGACAAATTATATAAGTGCTGAAAAAATATAAAAATAGATGCTAGCCAAATTTAGTGGTAGAACATCTTGATGCATAGTTACCATCTGTTTCTAAGTACCAAAAAGTTTAAAGATTGTTGTGTGTACCAAGTTTTTTAACGAATGAAATAATTTTTTTTCTTGGAGTGTGTGCCAAATGTGTGTAGGGTATAAATACAGTATTATAACGAATGAAATTTCATTAATTGTCATTATTGTTGCCTCGAAACTCCCTCACACTTCCGAAACCCTGTCCAAATTTTCTAAAATCAAATTGTGTCTTCAGATTGATTACTTTTATCATCGTTGATCGTCTTAAGGTAGGTTATCATATTTTTTGATCATCTAATTGAAGATTTGAACATATTAGAAAGTGTTCTGACGTAAATACCCTACCAGACATAAATTCTTCTAATGAATTAGTTAAACCTTATGTAAAATAAAATTAGACTAATTCAGTAGAACATATTTTTTTGTTAATGGTTCCATATTTGTGCAAAATTAGAATTCAAATTTGCATGTGACTTTCTAGGCGTTTAATTTTGACTTTGACAAATTCGTCAAAATTGCTCATTTCCCTATATGATGTTCTTCTTACCCATTCTCTAATTACTATTTTCATACGTTAAGATCGTAACGAATGGTCTTCATTCATTATCAATTTTAACAAATGAATCTCATTCATTAGTTTTACTATCGAATGAGTCTCATACATTAACTTGTATAGTGAATGTGACCCGAAGGAGGCTCATTCACCGATTAAGTTATAACTTAAGTGGTGCAACAAATGAAGGAGTTTTGGTCCTTTTCATGTAAATAAAAGTCTTTAAATGCTCATTTTTAAAAGATAATGACAGAATAACAACAAGTTAATGTTCCCGAGGGTGAACAACAGATCATCGAACAACCTGTTGCTAATCCCAAGCAAGTAAAAGAATAAGATGAACTTGCTGGTTAGGTAGCCGAGCCCAAGCACAACATTGTAGCATATTTGGGGCATAATTTCTTTGGTTAAGCTATGTTAGGGATGTTACAAACTTTCTACGCTGATCAAGAATCTATCATGCCATTTATACGAATATCCCTGTAACTACAATATTATTAGACCATTTTGGGAGACAACTCAATATGTATCTGGTGAAAATCACATTGTAGATGAAGTTAAAGGCAAGAATATTATAATTATGGTTCAGCTTATTCGTAAGGTGTTGGGTTTTGGAGATATGGATGATGATGTGTACGAGTTTGACAAAGAGTTGATTAAAGGGTTGTTTGGGAAATTAAACGTACAATAAGAATTTCAATGCCTCTTAGTACAACAAGGCAAATCTTTGTGAGCAATACAATTATCTACCTCACGTGTTAATTCATTGCTCAGTTAGACGTAGAGGGGGGTTTTGATCAGTGCAAGATTATGTTGCAATCTGCCATGGTGGCGTTGGTGCTGAATAAGCCATTCAATTTATCTGAAATGGTATTTTATCACTTAAAGGAGAGTTGCACCACGAAGACAAACAAGTTTCTCCTGTAACCACGATTCCTACAAATGCTTATTGATCACCTAAGCCGAACTTTTCGAAAGATCCAGCTGTTACTACTAATTTTATTAACTTAGAACACATGAACGAAGACACGATGAGAAGGATCATGGTTTATTGAGACACGACATAGCAAACACGATCGACGTTTAAAAGATTGATTGGGCATATGGCTTGTGAATTATACAAACCTCCACCTAATGGTCGTTGGATCCATGGCGATTATATTTCTGAACGTGAAAGTGGTGATGGTCATGGTAACGGTGGTGGTGGTGGTGGTGATGATTGTGGAAATGGTGGTCCAGGTGGTGATGGAGGTGCTAAGGCACGTAAGCGTAAAGCGAAGGGTAAGGAACTTGTGGTTGATGAACCTAAGAAAAGAGAACCAGAAGGGGTTCTGGTGTATTAATTCATGAGCCTGCTCAGGTGGTTCCTAGTACTTTTCCTGCTACGGTTGTTCTTACTCCATCAACACCGGTTCTTACTAGTATTTCAAATACTCCGGTGGTTACATTGGTGACAACTGCATCAACAGATCCATGATTTGCATCCATCCCAAGACCAATGTTGCATTATATTCAGTCTCCAATCTCTCCTCCACAACAGTCTGCTGCTACAACAAGCCCCATTATGTCTGTTGGAACAACGATAAGGCCAATTATACCTTTTATATCTTTTAACAGACCATATGGTTCTATGATGTATGTTCATCCTAGTTTCAACTTACCATTAGAGCATTATCTGTATCATCTAATGAATTTAATACTTTTACAGAAAACCATATGCTAGTTGATCGTCAATTCCAAAAATCTATGCGTACTGATCAAAAACATATGATGAAAGGGTTGTAGTTTTTGAAGAGTGAAACTGGTCAGCTGAGAACCCTGGTGGCTTCTGGGGGGGGGGGGGGGAGAAAACTAAGAAGCAGGATGAAGTGATCCTTAGTTATAGTGCAAGGATGACATGTTAATAAAACAAAACGATTGAAATCACGGTGATGATCCTAAATTAGGAGGTTTTCATTAACAACCAAGTGCTTCAACATTTGGTCTAGTTCCTGCTAAGGGGGAGTCAGGCGGTGAAGAGTTAGTCGTTTACCATGATTTGACTAAAGTCTAACCTATCAACGCACTTAAAGTGAATATGATTGTAGGTTCCTGGACGGATCGTACACGGGATATCGCTAACAACGCAGGTGCGGAATCCCTGCGCAGGTAGTTACGAGTGTAGAGATAGAATCACACGAGCAATAAATCAACCACGTTATATTGATAACCGAACACGTGACTCACGGTCACTATTACAGAGAATAACACGTAACAATATGAAACACACTGAAACAAACCCTAAAACGACCAGCCCTCAAACTGTTTCAGCGAAACAGTTTTATACACGACAACTTCGCCATTGGCGAAGTTGTCCATAACTTCGCTGATTCAACAAGTTCGCCATAGCGAACTTGTTGACAACTTCGCGTATTACAAAACAATCATAAACAAAACATAATTACATTACAGACTCGATTACAAATGCTAGACTATGAACTACTGACACACATGTACCAACAGACTCCCCCTTGGCAGTAGCTTCATATCTTGATCTTCAAATCTTGAGTCTTGTAATCTTCACCTCTACGCGTGCGCCCCTTCTCTCACACATACTGACACTACCCCTTGATATTTCCTAGCTTGATCCTTCCAAGCAGGAATGTAGAAGATCTTCTTCTCGTTGAGCACTTTCAAATCAGCCTGCGACAGATTAACAAGATGCATCGGGTCGTACACCCGAAGTACTTCTTGTTCATCCTCATCTTCCATTACCGCCTCAGCTGTCTCGCAATCTACGTACCACCATTTTAAATCTTTTAGGACGTTCTTAGGCATAACTTTCATCGGTACTTCTTTCAAATGACGGACTGGTTTATACTTCATAACCATCCATGGTTTGCCGTCAGCTCTCATTCCACGATCTTTGTCTTCTATCAACTTTCCTTTTTGAGGCTTTAGCAGTTCAAACTTTTTGTCTTTAATGGCTTCTTTCCATACGATCTTCTCAATGATTCTTGCCATATCATCATTGCTTCTATTGATCAGCCCCAATCTCGCTAGATCTTTCACCTCACATTCTGGTAAGGAATTCAAAGATCTCAACAATCTCTTAAAGTACTGAATGCCGTCGTACCGTTTGATCACAAATAGTTTCAGCTCTTTGTCGTACAACCAGCATATGATTCCCTTCTTTGACTCTGCATAGCCCTTTATATTATAAGTCTTTCTGAACATCGTTGGCACTGCAGGCTTCTTGGTTTTAACAAACCATTGAGCACAGCCTTCTTTCCAGTTCGGCTGCTCCTCCCATACAGTCTCTTCTATCACGCTCTCATCCCCCAATTCTGATCTCTCAACAGCTTGAATCTCATGTTCCACTGAATCATCCACAATTTCACCTTCTTCTAATACATCTTCCACATTAATCTGTTCTCCAATCTTCTCAATCTCATCCATAGGCAACACGTTGTCATCATCCATCAACTCATCGTCCTCCTCCTCATCCAACTCCTTCAAAGCATCGATAACGTCTTCAACATCAGCGTCGTCATCCACAACTACAACATCATCACCAGCTGCATTTGTAGACTCCCCCTCAGTTGTGGAAGCCCCAAGAGCCTGAGAGGTTCTTGGCAGCTCATCACCTGCACCGGAAGGTGCATTGGGATCATCGTCATGATCTTCTCGTCTTTTCGTTCTCAACTCATCGCCCCTACACGTCGTCTCCCCCTGAGATGTCAAGTAATCCTTGAAGGCATCTATTATTCTTCCATGTTCAACCAGGAGGGCAGCTTGTAGTCGATTGGATTCCACTAGGCGGTCAATAGTCTTTGACTGTTCAGTAACAATCCGCTCTAGCGAAAGAATCCTCTCGGTATCTGAAGTAGGCAATGGAGTTGGTGGAACATCAGTAGCTGAAGTGACCGCAGGTGGTACCCTTGGTAACCCTGCAGTAGAAGTGATGGTCGACTCCACAAACCGTGCAACTACCACCGGTGGATTAAGCGGTTGTGGTGGTAGAGACACAACTGTTGGTGCCGACGTCTCGATCGCTGTAACCTGTGCTGTAGTAGGAATAAGGGACATACCAGATAAGGCAGGTGGAGCAAAACGTACTAGCCTTGAAGATTCTCCAGCTCCCGAACCTATACCTCTCTGTTCTCTTCTTGAACGTCTTAGCACAATCTGTACTGCCTCTTCTTCATCCACTTCATCCTCATCCTCCTCCACAGTTCTCGGCCTCTTTCCCGTAGTCCGTTCCCGAGACACCATAAGTCTTCTTGCCTCAGCAAACGTCTCGTCTAGATCAGAGTCAGCTACCGAAGTAGCTGCTCTGGTAACATCCATAAACTGAGGACCCGAGACATCCATATCAAACAAACCATGTCCACTAAAAGCAGCATCTAGATCAACTTGTTCAGCAGTGGACACAGCCTGAGATATAGTAGCTGGCACAGCAGCAGAAGATACAACAGGCGCAGCTGATACAGCATGAGGTGCTGCCGCCTGATGTGGTTGCGGATCCCTGAACTCGTCCCCTCCTGCAGGAACATACTCCGGGTTGATGAGATACCCGAAAAGTGGAGTATGCCTGGGACGCCGCTCAGGGTTGCTACGAGTGCTCGACGTCCTGCACTGAGCAAAGATACGTTTTGTTACGCACTCAACGTATCTGATAGGGCGTCTTTGCGGTATAGACGGAGCGACATGATTAATAATCATTTGTAGAAACCGAGGATACATAGTAAAACGCTCGCGCGCCGTCGCCCGTCTCTGACGATCAATCTCGTAAAAGATTAGCTGACTAAAAGAATATCTGCGGTTGTAAGTCAGCGCAATCATTGCCGATTGCATCGTCGCACCCATCCCGTCTGTTCCTGCCTTTCTGCCGGACATGCATACTATTAACACATGCATCAGAAAGCGCCATTGATCCAGCAGAAAGCCTTTCCTCCTCTGCGAGTCCCCCAGCGGACCCGAATAACCCATCCTCAAGTAAGCTCCGTCACGGAAAGGAGCTACGAACTCCGTTGGGTCGTCTCTCGTTTCATCACCGAACTGCAGAGCCAACCGTATATCTTCCGAGGAAAACTGTATGTCTTGACCATTGACAGTTGCTCGCATCACTGGAGGCTCAGGTCTGCAATCATAATACACCGTCTGCCAGAAATCTTGAATGTTGGGCAGAGATATGGGTAGTGTATTAGTGATCGCGTGAAAAACTCGTGATCGTTGGAGAAATGTGATAATCTCCCTATAGTCTTCAACGCCTCGTGCGTCTGGATCCAAAGTGATGTATTGGTTATGGGCTGGAAAGAATTGTCGTTGCTCATCACCATCATCACCACCAGCACCTCCAACAGCAGCCATATCTGCATAAAACAAATAAAGTTAGAGACCATATAACCATCTCACAAGTTCGCTGTGTACCATGTGCGAAGTTGTGATGTACAGGCGAATTTAAAGGTGAGGCGAAGTTGGGAACAACTTCGCTTCATCTGTAAGTTCGTCTGAAATCTTATAAAAAATTTGAAATAGGCGAAGTTGTGTTCAAGGCGAAGTTATGGATAACTTCGCGTTAACCTTAACTTCGCCTGAATCTGAAACGGCGACTGTTCAGATTCAAACAAGTTTTATCCGACGTTTCGGACCGATTTAAGGATATAACAATGAAGTCCAACATATTTCAATGGTGTTAGGACGAAAAGGTCGTCCATGAACACGTAACGTGAGGTCGAAAAACTTGGTTTCTAAGGTTCGACGACCCGAGGTCTCAAACCGGGTAAAACTATAAAGAGAAAGATAGGATGATATTGACAACACATACCACTAGTATAGTAGAAACAAGGAACACAAGATCGAAATCGAAAGTGAATAACAAGATCCGGATATAATGGTTATTGTAACAAGTTCGCCGGAATTTCGAAAATAAGTGATACTGTTACTGTTTAAAATCCCTTATATAGGGCAGAGTTGGTTCAGGCGAAGTTACGCTCAACTTCGCCAAGGCGAAGTTAAGCACAACTTCGCCGAATTCAACAACTTCGCCCGTAATTTTCAAAATCAGCCCTTTAAGTTTGAATAATCTTGAATTTAACCTTATAAGTTACCAAAAAGAGTTAAACAAATATGATCAAGACCCAGTAACCAACAATACAATAATATAACTACAAAAAACAAAAAAACTTAGAAAAATTTTAATGAAATAAGGGATCAAATTTCAGTCTAGTCAGGGACCACTGCGTTTTAGAAAAGATCCTAACAGGAATCATACTAACGATGTGACTGTCACTTAGATCCGTGTTTAGCTGTATTATGACATAGAGACACAGGTTGTAAGCATGTAAATAACGTAAACGGTTTTCATCGTTTCTGTGATACGGATTAAGGTTCAGTTAAGCTCAAAAATTTAAGTTGGCAACATCTCAGAGATAATGATGTCTTCTATCTATTCTCAAAGCGTATTTGGCTATACCCAAGTCACCCCGAATTGACTTCGACCCATAATGTCTGATTATCTTGTAGATACACGATGTCTGCCTCCCGTTTTCTTCTAACTCCAGACGTGAGAAGTCTTGATTGTTACTATGTCTCATAAGTATTTAAAAATATACATATATATATATATATATATATATATTTTTTTTTTTAAATCAACATTTTTATCGACTTCGGAGTACTAAACCACTGCAAGTCCCGAATCTGGATCACTGCAGTATCTTGAAATGCTTTCTTCACGGGAATCAGAACACTCACGGGCTCGTGTATGACTGGGTAGTCGCTTTTCTGCCTATCCTTCGAAAAGATATGTATGAAGACATACAAAAACTCTTAAGGAGTTTCCACGTAAATTCGAGTAAATTTAAGTTAGTATCACATACACTTTTACGCACCATAAAAATTACCATGACATACAATGACTGTCCTAAAGCCTTTTAAGCCTAATAACTTCACTAGTTAAGCACACACAATCAGTATATACATCATTTTCCAAGGTTGGATCAATTTTCTGTTAAACACAGCATAGAACTTCTTACGACGTAACAGACTTGAAAAGTAATTTCATTTCCCTAAAAAAAACTTTAATTTCAATCGCCCCAGTCACATCAAAGTCGTTAGGTAAACGGCTATCCTGAAGATCCAATGGATCAACTGGACCGACCACATACAAGTATGTGTCCTTCTAACTAAGTATGACCGACTAATTTTCAGCAACTGAAAGAACACACGTCATAGCTGCCCCGGTTACTTTCAGTCTTCCGGTTAATGGCTATCCTTATTTTCTAAGTCGAAAAACGAGGACCAAAACATATCCGAGGATATGTCCATCAAACTGAGGTAACCGACTAATTTTAAGCAAAAATGACCTTTTTTTTTTTTTTTTTTTTTTTTTTTTTTTTAAATTAAGACATGGTTACTCGGGATTGATCATCCCGTTTAGCTCAATTAGGTTTTGAAATCTGGATTTATCAAACGCTTTTGTAAACAAGTCAGCAAAATTTTCAAGTGTATCAACTTTTTCGATCTTTATCAGTTTCTTCTCAGCACAATCCCGTATGAAGTGATGACGAATGTCAATATGCTTAGTTTTACTGTGCTTCACGGGATTGTTAATTACTGAGATGGCGGCAGTGTTATCAATTAAAATAGGAGTAAGTAAGAAATTCAGACCATAGTCGCGCAATTGTTGCTGAATCCACAAAACCTGAGAGCAGCAGTTGGATGCTGCCATGTATTCAGCTTCGCATGTTGAAATTGCAACTGATGTCTGTTTCTTGCACTGCCAGGAAACTAATCTTCCTCCAAGAAACTGACAGCCTCCTGTTGTTGACTTCCGACTCTGATTACATCCACCATAATCAGAATCTGTATACGCCACCAGTTCAACGTCTCCTCCCTTTGGGTACCACAACCCTAGTTTCGGCTTGCCCTTAAGATACCGCAAAATCCTCTTCACACCTTTCATGTGAGATTCCTTTGGGTTTGCCTGAAAACGAGCACAAAGACAAACAGAAAACATTATATCGGGCCTAGAAGCAGTTAAATACATTAATGAACCTATTATCGCCCGATACAGAGTAGGGTCCACATCTGCGTCACCATCTGATTCAGCGCCCAATTTGTGATTGACGCAGATTGGGGTGTCATATGGAGAACTGTCCTCCATCTTGAATCTCTTCAGCACATCATGAACATACTTTGTTTGATGAATGAACATCCCATCCTTCTTCTGATCAACCTGCAATCCTAGAAAGAAGGTTAGTTCACCCATAGCACTCATCTCGAATCGATTCTTCATGACAGCCTCAAAATCCTGACACATGGATACTCTTGATGCAGCAAAAATGATATCATCCACGTAGACTTGAACCAGTAAGAAGTCACATCCTTCTCTCTTCACAAACAGCGTACTGTCGATCAATCCCCTTGCAAAACCATTTTCCAGCAAGTAGTCTGATAACGTTGAATACCAGGCACGAGGTGCCTGATGTAACCCATATAACGCCTTGCTCAACCTGTATACGTGATCCGGAAAGTCTGGGTCAGGAAAACCCGGAGGTTGCTCAACAAACACAACCTCATCAACTTTCCCGTTAAGAAATGCGCTCTTCACATCCAACTGAAACACCTTCATCTTTTTCGATGCAGCAAACGCCAAAAACAATCTAATCGCTTCTAACCGGGCAACAGGAGCGAAAACCTCATTGTAGTCAATACCCTCTTGCTGATTAAAACCTTTAACAACCAGCCTCGCCTTATTTCTCACGATAATCCCCTTTTCATCTCTCTTGCACTTGAACACCCATTTCGTGCCTATAGCATGCACATTCTTTGGTTTTTCAACCAAAGTCCAAACTTCCATTTTTTCGAACTGAGCCAACTCTTCTTGCATGGCTTCGACCCACGAGCTGTCCTTTAAAGCCATTTGATAATTCTTCGGTTCGACTTGGCTTATGAAGCAAGAGTACAAACATTCGTTCATGATACCTGTATCTTTAATGCTTGTATAAACACAGGTGTGCTCATTCAAGCTACTTCTGGTTTGTACACTAGAGGACACATCACCTATAACATTCTCCAATGGGTGATCTTTGTGAATTCTCGTGGTCGGAACAGCACCGACATGCAAATTGTCTTCCAAGTTTGAAGAGATCTCATCTATGGTAGTTTCAGGCTGAGAGTGAAAAGGATTAATAAACTCATCTTCAGTTGAGGCCGCAGGGGTATCGATAGGGTTTGATGTGGAAGGCTGAGATTTTTCTGTCATCTGATGTTGCACTACCTCCTCTTCCTCATCAAATATCATCTTCGTCACTGCTCTTTCGTCTTCTTCAGAAATTTCCAAAGTAGGTACGTTAAACGACTTAAAAAGTTTAACATAGTCAAACAGCTCAGCAGGTCCATTGCTTGGTTTTGGCGGTTGGTAACTAGTAATGTCGGTGTTACAAACCACCTCCACCTTGCAAGTTGTCGTATTGAAGACCCGTCTGTTGGGAGTCCCAACAACATAACCGACTAGGATTCCCTCATCAGCTACTTCACCAAATTTCGAATTAGTCTTCAAAATCGAACAAGGAGACCCAAAAGGTTCAAGACCGCACAAGTTGGGCTTCCTTCCGTGCATAAGCTCGTAACAAGTTTTTCCAAGTCTCTTAACGGTTAACACCCGATTCAGAACATAGCAGGCTGTAGCAACTGCTTCAGCCCAGAACATCACAGGAAGCTTAGAGTCTGCCAGCATAGTTCTGGCTCCTTCAATCAACGTTCGGTTCTTCCTTTCAGCTACTCCGTTCTGTTGTGGAGAATACGGAGCGCTGTATTGGTGCTCAATACCCTTCTGAAGACAAAAGATTTCCATCTCAAAGTTCTTGAACTCTGTCCCATTGTCGCTTCTGATGAATTTAACTGATTTACTCATGACGTTCTCGACTTTTGTAATTAGATTCTTCACCATCTGAGTCGTCTCGTCTTTCGTTTTCAGAAAATATACCCACGAGTATCGCGAGTAATCATCAGTTATCACCAAGCAGTAAGAAGTACCGCCTAGACTTTGTACATTCACCGGACCGAAGAGATCCATATGAAGTAGTTCTAGAGTACCAGCAATTGAGTTGATCGTCTTGGTGAGATGGCTTTTCTTGTGTTGTTTTCCCTTCTTGCACGCTATGCATTTATCTTCAAAGTTAAAACTCTTTAAGGGAACGCCCATCACAAGCCCATTTTTGACAATGAAGTTCATCTTACGAAGATGAATATGTCCCATTCTCCTGTGCCATAATTCTGATTCTGATTCGCTTGCCTTTGTCATTAAACAGGATTCTCCGGTGGCCAGTTCAGTAGACCTCATATCCATCACGTACGTATTCGTTTCACGTGGAGCTTTCATTACTATCCATTCTTCTGGTATATGAAAACCAGGCTTCAATACAATCGCTTCATTCTTAGTGAAATGGACAGTGTATTCTTTATCACAAATCTGCGACACACTCAGCAGATTGTGCTTTAATTCCTCCACAAAGTTTACATTTTCAAGTGTCATCTTCCCATTTGACACAGTTCCTCTACCGGTAATCCTTCCACCGCTTTCACCAGCAAAACTAACTCTAGCTCCCTGAACAGGTTTTAAGTCTTGCAACAAGTGTTTGTTGCCTGTCATGTGCCGGGAACAGCCGCTATCTACAATCCAAAGATTGTTGGCAGCCCTGTTCAACTGTTCCTGCACAATAAAACAAAGAGTTAGAATCTTGGGACCCAAGACCAATTGGTCTTGGATCGATACGTCCCGTACCCTGGCTTTCTCAAGTTAGCATCAGGATAATTTCTGTAAGTCCTGTTAGGGAATCTCCCTGCAGATTGAGTGTAATGCCTTCCAAACCTTTGAGAATTGAAAGTGTTATATCGTGTGGTTTGGTTGTAAAACTGAGGTTTGTTTTTATGAAAACTTGAATTCGATACATTTTGGCATTTTTTAAAGTTTTCATTTTTAGCAGTAGCAAAATGACGCTTATACTCAGTTTCATTTGGCTTTACATCTCTAAATCTCGGTTTCAAAGGGCAATCTGCAACTAGATGTCCTAACTTGTTACATCTAAAGCAACATCGACTCTCCATTTTCTTGTCAAATGTTGGTTTGGATGTAGAGGCAATGTTACCAGCCGTTCGTCTCACATAAGGTGGGACGTACGGATTGAGTGGAGAACTTTTTTTTGAAACTTTATTTTTATCTCCATCGGTGGGTAAACCTACCTTCTCTTTTGTCTGACCAGATTCGGACATCTTATCCGAATCCGATGAGACAGGACTTGAGACAGAAATATTCACACTAGAAACAGGCGAACTTGTTTCGCCACAGCTAACACTTGGTTCTACACTTGTAATCTTGATAGGAGTTGTCTGAGTAACCTCGAAATCAACAGATTTCTGAACACTCGGATTATATGTATAATTGTGGTTAAAGGGTGGTGGAACTTCGTGATATCCGATTCCTCCCCTCTTTGCAGAGGTACCTGGATCACTCACGAGGTGATCAAGGATGGTTGAGGAATTCCTGAACTGCTCAAGTTTGCGGTTCAGTTCCACCACCTTTACCTGGTGGTCAGCAATCTGTTTATCCCGATCAGTAATCACTTTAGTTTTTTCCTCCAAAACTTCATAACTAAGATCAATTATTTCAATTTTCTCAGCAAGTTTAATTTTTAAGCTTTGAACATCTTTTTCACATGCTTTTATTTTAATTTTATAACTCGTTTCTCTTGCTTTCGTAAAATGGTGATCTTCTTTAATAGTTTTAAAGTCAGCATCTAAATGGACATACTGATCAGTTATCGTTTTAAGTTGCTCAGACAAATTCTCACAACTAGTACAAATAGTTTTAGGACTTACCTCGGAGCGATTATCTTTGTCATTTGCCATGAAAGCGGTTTCTTCTTCATTTGCTTTCTCAATTTCTTCAACCTTCTCACATTCTTCAGCTTCAGACTCAGTCATGTTTGCTTGCTCACCAGAACCACTTGAGCGTTGATTCCAGTTGTACTCTCCTGCCTCTCTGGTCAACATGGCATTTATCTCTCTGTTAACTCCTGAGTGTTGTGTAGGTCGACCTTGTCCTCGTTCAACCCTCTCATTTCTGCATTCCTTGGCAAAGTGCCCGTACTGTTGACAATTATAGCACCTTACCTTGGACTTGTCGAACCCGGGCCTACCACCTACAAACTTTCTCCCAGTTTTGTTCATAAACCGTTTCACACGCCTCACAATCATTGCCATTTGCCATTGCAAGTCCATCTCCTCCAGATCATCAGCATCGATCTGGTCGTAATCCTCATCTAGTACAGCAGGGTCCACAATCTTCCCCTGGATGTAGTTTTCGTAGGAAGCAATAAATGATGCATAGACTGCAAACTGCTCTTCAGCAGATTTTACACTCATAGGCATCTTGGAATAACTATTGCTTGATGCATTTGCAGAAAAACTACTTGTGGATGCTTGAGGCTTTGAAGTACTAGATCCTCCAGCAACGAAACATACATCACCATTCGTGTTTACAGAAACGTTTCCTTCATGAGACGAGTCAGAACCTGACTCCCCTTTAGAGTAATAAGCAGCAGATTCAGGCCTCGAACTTGAGCCTGAGTTAACCTTTGCACCATACATACCAGGGTCTTGTATCTGATCTTTAGGTGTTTCTTTTCGAACCATATTAAGCTCATAAGTTCTGAGCTTGTTCACTGCCGTTTCAAGATCATAATTAGGAAAGTCTCTGTCTTCCCTCATAAGAACGGTGTACATTTCCCACTTCGGTGGGAGAGCATCGAGAAGTTTTTCAACGATCTCTTCTTCTCGGTAAGCAATCGAATAATTGCTAAGCTCTGTCATTAGATGATAGTATCTGGTGATAATATCATCCAGCGATTCGTTCTTCAAAAATTTGAAGACGGAGAACTGGGTCTTCAAAAGTTTTACCTTCGATGCACGGATACCCACATTCCCCTCGAATCTATTTTCAAGAGCATCCCAAAGCTCTCTTGCAGAAGTGTACTTTCGGAACGTATGGAGAACCTCTTGAGGAAGTGCCATTGTTATCGCAGCATGGGCCTTGCTTTCGGCCTCGTACATTTTCTTTTCTTCGTCCTCCATTTTGCTGTACTTCTTAACTACGTCACGGCCTTCGTATTGCATAGTTGGAGGGATATATCCATCCTGGATGCACACCCACATTTTGGCATCCTGGTATTTGATGTATTGGATGAATCTATCCTTCCATGCCACGAAGTCAGTTCCTTTCATCAGCCTCGGGGCCTTAGTGGCAGACCCCGCTTCTACTTCCATCTTGACCAAATCGGAGATGTTGATCGACGACATCCTTGCAAAAACCTGAAAAAAACTGGAAAAACAAAAAAAATATTAAAACAGCTCAGTAGGCGAAGTTAAGAATAACTTCGCTTGAAGGTTAACTTCGCTGAAAGAGAACTTCGCTGAGATCTTAAATTCGCTTGAATTTGGCGAAGTTAAAAATAACTTCGCTTAGCTCTGGCGAACTTATGAGTTGAGCGAACTTGGGTATGAAGCGAAGTTGCGGATAACTTCGCTAAGGCGAACTTATGAAGTGAGCGAAGTTGTAGTTAACTTCGCTAATCCTTATATCTTCGCCAAAAACCCTAATTCCAGCGACGGCAACTTCGCCTGAAGAATGGTAACTTCGCCCGATGAACGGTAACTTCGCCCGATGAACAGGGAAGTTTGTTCAGATATGTTTTCGTCAATCCAGCAGCTCCCGATCAATGCAAAGGCTTGAAAATGACTGTCAAGCACTAGCAAAACTCAATCCCAACAAAAACACATCCCGCGAATAGGTCAAACGAGACGTTTTCTACACCCGCGTGAAATCCCGAACCTCACAATCGAGCCGATTGGCTCTGATACCAATTGTAGGTTCCTGGACGGATCGTACACGGGATATCGCTAACAACGCAGGTGCGGAATCCCTGCGCAGGTAGTTACGAGTGTAGAGATAGAATCACACGAGCAATAAATCAACCACGTTATATTGATAACCGAACACGTGACTCACGGTCACTATTACAGAGAATAACACGTAACAATATGAAACACACTGAAACAAACCCTAAAACGACCAGCCCTCAAACTGTTTCAGCGAAACAGTTTTATACACGACAACTTCGCCATTGGCGAAGTTGTCCATAACTTCGCTGATTCAACAAGTTCGCCATAGCGAACTTGTTGACAACTTCGCGTATTACAAAACAATCATAAACAAAACATAATTACATTACAGACTCGATTACAAATACTAGACTATGAACTACTGACACACATGTACCAACAATGATTCTTTTTTCTGACATGATCGGGTTTGTGATGAGCATGAAGAATGCTGATGAGACTGAAGAAGGTGAAATTTTTTATTATAGTTTAACAAAGGAACTAATAGTCATATTGTTGAATCTGAACAAAGAGGACACTGAAGAATTGGAGAAAAGGGAAGATGTGGAAATTGAGGATGCTAATGATCGTTGATCCAAGTATTCCATCTAGAGATACTTGTTACGATGAAGTGGAAATGGATGATATGGCGGCAAAGGAATATCCTGATATGTATACAAGTAACAATACTTATGAGGTATGCTAAAAAAGAATAAAGAGGCCGGAACCAGAACAAACTTCAGATGGTTGTTTCAATACAATGCAAAGAAGCTGAACAAATGGATAAAGAAATTAAGGTATGCCCAAAGAGAAGATTATCTATAGTCGAATGCCAGATTGTCAACATACCAGATGAAGAAGTTTGTGTCTGTGAAGACGGTAAAGGGAGATATAGTTTCGAGGATGTACGAGCCAGAGTTGAAGGTTTGCATTGTTAAATGGGAGAATGTGCTTCAGTATTTAGAACATTTTAGTGATACGCTTTTGATGTCGTGCTGGGATTTTCGTCTATGGCGTTCAGACCTTTCATTAAGAGTGGAAACAATTAGCATATAGATTGGTTCTATCGTCATATGGTCCATGAGGTCAATCATGATTTCAAATTTGAAGCCCCAGGTGCCAAAATGGAAGTATGTTGATGAAATTGATTCTCGCACTGGGTGGAGAAAGTTAGCATTGAAGGTGAAACCGCCACGCACTTTGAAGAAATTTCTGTTAAAGATTTAACCACAAAGTCTTTATAAGAACTTCAATCGGTGGTATTATGACGATAAAACGAGTGAAGTAGTGATTGGTTTGGGTTCAAGAAGTAAGTTAGAGTTTATTCGGATTTTGTATCCGATGACGTTCTATTCAATAATCTGATCATATGGGCACACAATAAAAATAACGAGCTAGCTATGCAATTCCAAGGAGTTGTTCGTGTTTGTCATGCTTTCGGAATTCATAGTTGTGCTTACTGGAAGACCAATCGCTTCATGATTTGAAGAACGGCAAAGCTCGAGACGAGGGGGAATTTGTTGATACATAATTCTTCGTCTCGTTCTTTATTTTTTCTGTTTGTAATTGATCTAATGTACAGGGGTTGTTTTCCAATATATGTAAAGCACATTTGTTATGGACTGTATAGCGAATGAACTGTTTTGGTCGTCACTAGGGGAATGTATCATGAATAGCATGGTGAATTTGGCTCATTTTCTATGCACGTATAGAGAATGAGGCTCCATCTTCATTATATACCCCTGCATCTTATTCTTAATTAAAAGTTCTGAATTATTATTGAAATTCTCTCATTACTCTGCCGAAATTTTCCCTCGACACATAGAGTTACATACAATACATCTAATCATTAATATTCAATCATATCAGTAATGAATCATGATCATTAATACATGAATTCTCAGTTATGATATCAGATTAATGAATATTCATTATTTTTAATTTTTCCAATTGCATGATGTTTACTGAGCTACCACCATCTGTCAGGATCATGCGCACAAATCAGTTAGCAACGTATAAAGTGAAAATCAAACTATCATGATGAGGATACTGAATGTTATTTCGATATTTTTTACTAAAGGAAAATTTTGTTTTGTTTAACAAGGTCACAGCTCTCATTGGTCCTTCTGGTCTTTCGGCTTTGGCTCCTTTAGCATTTCCTTTTGTCGCTGTATAGGAAGTTTCACATATGTCTAATCCGCTAGAGATACAGTTTACTATCGTGGCAACTGAAGGTGGGGATTCGGTACTTTTTTTAGCCTTTTTAGGATCCTGACTTTTGTTATTCTTTCTTCCTAGTAATTTTTGTAGGTGGCCCTGTCTTAGAAGATAACCAATTTCTTTTCGTAGTGCAATACAATCTTCTTTTATTTGACTAAAGTCTTCATGAAAAGCACACCATTTGGATGTATCCTTCCATAAGTTGCTCTTTATGTTTTCTTGTGGCCATCTTGCCTTGTCTCAAGATCCTGCATAGCACACATTAGTCAAGATTTACTTATAGATAAAGATAATCATTTATCTTAGGGTAATTTTCTTCATCCTCATCGTCATCCACAACATTGAACCTATTGTGATCATTTTTGGAGTAGGATTTGAATTTATATGGTTTTGACAATGGGGAATCTGACTTTCCATTTGGATAGTCATAGTTGTTGGATGCATTAAGTGTTTGATGGATCATGTTGTCTTCTTTCACTCTTATAAATCTTAACGCCTAGTTTCTCGCTTTATCCTGGTTCCTGCAAGGATTCGTAACGATATTCTCAAGAAATAAACATTTTTTCTTGAGTCCCATCTTGGAGGCTTGGACTGTCGTCACTATATCAAGGTTGGGGATCTCCAGAGCTTCCTTACTAATTTTGGTTACATAATCCTCGGAGATACATCGTTACTCTGAGTTATCTTGTATGTGTGTGTGTGTGTATACACTGGTTAATCTTTCAAATCTCCTTCTTCAAGAAAAAAGGTTATAAAACATGTTAATTATATGTGAATAAGATTTAAAAGTGAAAGAAGGAATACTCATGAACCATTTGAAGGCGGCTCTAGTTAATGTTGAACCAAATCCCCTAGATAATCAAGCTTCTTTAAGATCTCGTGGGATGGGGTTGAGATCCATCCTTTCACAATATTGAGCAATATGTATATTCTTCGGGATCCGTAGTCCCATTATATACCTTCATGTTAGGAGTCTGGAATCGTTTTGGAATCTCGATATCATAAACAGGAGGCGCGAATCTTAAAATCGTGTGGTGGTTAGGAGTTGCTTCAGCTATATGCTTAAACTGTCCCGGGAACGCTAGAGATCAAGTCCCTTAACTTTTGTAACTACATTTGCATTGCTAGGTTTATATTATTATCCTACAAAGTCTCAACATTATTTACAGGTAAAGTATCATTATAAAAGATATTGCCCGTGTCGGGATTTCTAGCTGAGGATCCTGCAATAGTGTTGAAGTCTCTAGTAGTTGAGATCTTGGTGGATGGAGTTGACCCATGTGTTCCTACCGTAGACTGCATGGGTAAGAAGACATCATAACGAATTCCTAAGGATCCCGAGGGTTTGAAATCCTGGGATGTAACGGAGTTTGTGATTCTACTACCGGTTTCTTTCTATGCAATCGGATATCTTGGAGTTTCTTTAAGAAAGAGTTGTTGGTATCCTTTTGTTTTTGTATATGATCCCTCATCTGCAATAAAATATCAAATATCTAATTGTTAAACATAAGGAAATGTCTTGCAGTGGAGGATACTGATCCTTGAATAGAAGCAGATCCTTTGGAGCATGAGATGGGTATCCCATTAACGCTCTTCCTTTTTTGAACAACTGATGGAGGAGGAAGAGGTTATGAAACTCCAAAGATTGAGGATAGTATTGAAGAAAGGTAGATTTTGATTGAGAATCCATTTCCGATTAAGTTTGAACGGACTATGACTGTGAATAAATTTTTGAACATGAAACACCCTTGCCCCACGTTGGGTGCCATATTGTTTTAGTCAAAAATTCGTAAAGAAATTTAGTGATCAAACTTTGTAAGTAAGGTTGTGTTTTTCAGGATACGACAAGTGTGTGCATTTAAAGTAGTAAATAGCTCAGGATATAGCGAGAAACAACCCCTTGATCCTGAATAGGATCTCCAATAAAAAAACCTCAGGAGGGGAAAACTATATGTCTGTCTCAGATATATTAATAAGTAAAAGTGTTACATCTCGACAACTATTGATGTACAAGTGCTAGAGTACAGATGTCTGTATGTAGTGAGGTGCAAGTGAGAAAGTGTCCTATTTTGTTCATCATAGCACCATTTATATAGTAATCGGTATGCTTCCATTAATTCCATTGATTTCTATCTGAAAGAGCTGTTGGGCCTGGTTAGCTTGATCTTCGCGAACTCCTTCATCAATATATGGTCTTACTAGTTATTGTATGACGATTAAGAACTGAATTCAGTTAAGATAATCTTCATAAGTGTTACAGACAACGAGGTTCCCACCTATTTAATGATTCTTGAATGTGATCATTACTCTTAGCATTTTCAAGACTCATTGCATAAGTTTGACCCATGAATTTAATGAGCTTATAATGCTAATTATATCACCATTGATTTCCTGCAATATATATCCGTTAGTGAATTAAATAAAAGGCTCAGGATACCAAAACTGTCTGGGATCCTAGCCGGCAAGAAACCAACATTTTGGATCCTAAGCGGGATTTTAACCCACAACAATTGTACCTACATGTCCACATCATGAATGCTCGTGGGTAGTATGCGAGTGCTTATACGATGGACAAATGTTCCTTTTATGGATATGTATTGATGTTACTTTTATGAATATGAGTAGACGTTCCTTTTATGGATATGAATATATGCTTCTTTTATGGACAAGGTAGTGTGTTGTTATAAACATAAAAAGCGCGGACATGAATACAATAAAGGACTAAAGCCTATAATGTGTTTATGGCACATGTTGTTATGTTATGTGGTCTAGTTATAGATACAAGGTATTGACTAATAGAATAACATACGTGTACTATGGTCCAGTTTTGGATTCTATAGTAATGCGGTCTAGATGGATATAAGAAGAATAGGGTCCGGATGTGAATACTATGGTATGTGATCCAGTTATGGATACATAGAGAATACGGTCCAGTTATAAATTCTATGGTAATGTGGTCCGGTTATGCATATAAGGAGAATATGGTCCAATTATGGATACAATGGTAATGAGGTCCAATTATGGATACAATGAATTTGTGGTCCAACTAGGGATTCTAAGTGTGGTAGCTAATAAATGTGTGTCTATGTTTGGTATGATTGCATGGTAAGGTGGTTAATGAACGTGTTTATATATGTTTTGTGATTGTATGGTCTAGCTATTGTTACTAGTATTATAGATAGCGTATATGAATGGCGTGCATGCTCCAGTATGCATGATAAAGGCAAGGTTAAGAAGGTAAAAAATGTGAAAGAAATAATGGTTATTTGTGGTTTTCTATTCTTTCAATTCGGATTTTGATCAAGAGTGTTGATATTTTTTAGTTTATTACATTGTTAGATGTTTGTTTGTTAGTGTATTTGACCTTGCTTTCATTAAGAACAAATCATATTTCAAGACTTTGGATGAAACAACGATTTTTGCAAGAAAAACAACCTTCAACATCAAGCACGCAAAATTAGTATTCTCACAAACCTTATTTCTCGCAAAGTTTGGTTCTCTCAAAGTCTTGTTCTCGCTACTTGGTGTTTTCGCAAGCGAAGCCAGTTCTTGAAAAAGAAAGTCTTTGTAGAGTGTTGTTCATGCATTAACTATTCTCGCAATCCATTTATCTCGCAAGAATTTGTTTTCCAAATTCGCAACCATCTCTCTTCCAACATACGTTGTTCCCGCATTTGAAAATCTTAATCTCGCAATTCGCAATTAATGATTTGCGAATTGAGAAATACTGCACCTAGAAAGTTTGTAAGTTTGAATTCTTTGAACTCCAAAATGGCTTCTAAAGCAGAATTTCTCTTGAAACACTACCTCCTCATTGACAATGAATCTTCAAACAACAAACCACTTAAGTTTGTTAGTTTTGATGAATTTAGCTACTGGAAAATCATTTCGAGAACTTTGCCTGAACTCAAGATATGAGAATGATAAAGTCTATTGAATGGGGTCCTTATCGCCCTAAAGTCAAAAACCAAACTGGTGTCATGGTTGAAAAACCTCTAGTTCATTTACTCCTAAAGACCTTGAGTTATTGGTTGTTGATCATAAGGATTTCGGTTACTTGAAATGTGCTTATACAAGAAGATTACTAAGGGCATAAAAAAATGCACCATATCCCAAGATCTTTGGAATGCTTTAATTGAAAATTTTATAGGAAATTTGGACATGTGAGAGTCAAGAAGAGATGCAAAATGGGGAATTTAACATGTTCAATCGCATTCAAGGTGAAAGCATCGAGTCTATTATTGATTAGTTTGAAGCATTGAATACAAAGATGAGAAGTGTCGGTATTATCCAAGAAGTTGATGAGATAAACAAAAAACTTCTTAAATCGCTTCCTTACACATGGAATAGTAATGTGACCTTGATCAAACATATAATACATGTATAATACTACCCTCATTGATTTGATTTCATACGATCGTTTTCTATTGATGATAAACTCAGAATGTCCAATCATGTGAGTTTCTTGAATCAAACGGGTGTTTCCACCGAGACAAGGGCTGGAACATCCTTTTTTGAGTCAAACCCATCCAAATGTCCATGTTGCTAATGGTCTTAAGGGTTTTTCAGTCAAGTGTACAAGTAGTGGGTAATCAAGCATGTGTGTCCTTTGATAGTTCAAGTGATTTGTCCCTTCAAAATTCTATTTAGAATATGGTCAATCAAGTAGCGAGTCAAGCCTTAAAGGCTCATGGCTTAGCAGCTCCAGTCAATCCTCAAGCTGCTCCAATTGATGATTGTCACATCAATCTGTTTCATACATTCATGGCCTGCCATGAGGAGTTGCTTTAGGGTACCTTGACGCCACCAAAATTTACCTAGGGTAACCTTCCCGAGAAAAATCAACAAGACTTGGAGGAAATCGACATCAAGTACTAGATGACCATGGTAGTTCATAAAGCCATAATTCAACAAGAAATATGGCAAAAATCAGTTTTCAGGGAATGGGCCAAAAAACACTATCGGATTCAACAAAGAGAAGATGTGATGCTACAACAGCAGTGAACCAGGTAGTTTCTCAAGGGAGTGCACAAATGCTATAGTTTTTAAGCATGCGAATGACTTAAATATTGTGGAAATGACTGATAAGAAAGATGTGAAGAATCAAAGAACGAAAAGGATTGAGCATGGAAATTCTAGCTCAGGTGGGAAAGCAATGCTGACATAGACTGGGGAGCCATATTGGGAAGCTCAATTAAGCGAGCTTATGGTTCCAATCAACTTTGTTGGGATGGCATTTGTCCTGGGCGAGAGCTCAAGCTAAGAGGGAGCGAAGAGTGATGAAGTTGTTGTGAAGATTGCTGATGAAGTGCAGAGAAGAACAGCATAGCTCATCAGGTCACTCCTCAAGTACACCAACACTCATGCTCACAATCCTGTACTGATAAATAAAAATGCTTATTAAAGAAAATGATGATTTATTACTTCAAATTGATTAATTGTCTTACTATAAAAGAAACTTTACAAAATCTGAGAAATAGGACATGGTTGACCTAAACCTTAAACTATTTGTTGCTGAGACAAGTAGGGGTTTCTATAAAAATACAATAGATGAACTCAACAAAGAGGTAGATGCACTTAAGATAGAACTAATTTATAGAAAAATTCAGGTTGACAAACTTGAGATTTCTTCTAAGACATTAGGATGGAATTATTAAATCTCAGTTGGGGGTTAAACAAAAAGGGGGAATGGGTTAACTCATGTTTCTATACCCCCTTCATTTTAACAACAATTTTACTTCTTATCCTAAATTTGAATGCAATGAGTTTCCGAAAGATGAGACGGTTTTTTTCATTGGTCAGGTACCGAAGCAAAAGCCATCTGATCCTCAGACATTTTGTACTATTGATTCCATTGCTAAGACTGTCAGTGCTAATAGTGATTCATCTTGTGAAGCAGGTGGATGAGTAGTGGTTAGGTTAAGGAGTTTGGTCCCAGTATTTTGGAAACTTTTGATGTTTTAAACTTTAATTATAATTTGGGTTGTAATAACTTGGATAATGTTTATGTTTGTGACCATGTTAACTTTGTTCTCTTTCATTCAACAATTGATGATAAAAACTCCTTATGTTTAAGATGGTATCACTTTGCATCATGGACATTCTTTATTAGATAAGACTGGCTGAAGGATTTGTCATGTTGTTGTGAATGGTGGACTTTTGATATCGAAACTAAATTCTTTCAGGAAACAAATCAGGATTTTTAAAACAAAAACAAGATGATAATGTGATTGAGAATGTTTGTGATGCTGTAAATGATATTGATTGTACTGATATGGTTGAAAATATTTGTGTTGACAATAATGATGATGTTTAGGTTAATATACCAATTGTTTCTTTTTCTATTTTTGAGATTAAAGAGCGGTCTATTAAAACTAAAGTGTTTGAAAATGTTAATCAACTAATTACTTCTAGTAAGTATGTTACACCACATAATAGGAAACCAGTTTCTCAAGCAAATAATCAATTTAATCATCATCAATATTAAAATTGCATGGATAGAAATTATTATAGTAATTTTGGTTATGGTTATGGTTATGGAAATTTTGATACCTATTATGCTACTTAGTTTGACGATCGAGTTTATCGTTCAGATGTGGGACATGATAATTTCTATAACTTCTCATCCCTTTCTTCTCCATTGATTTGTCAGTCTCACAGTGTTGATGAGTGTTATAGTTATCCCAAAGGAAAGTGATTTTATGTGTGTGGTCATCCTTCTCCCCTTGCAATACATTGCAAGCACTGGTCCAAGCAGCAGCTGATCTCAAAAGATGTCTTAGTAAGACTCGGAATCGAGCTTTCAGTAGCTCATACACTAGGACTGACCAAGATGACAGCGAGAGAAGTGAAATGGGTGTGAGATATAAAGTTAATAAACACAAGCATAAAAAGAAACCATTTTGGAGAAATAAAAAGGATAAAATAAAAATGATTCTAAAATTAAGAAAGCAAAAAATCCATCAAAAAATGTTTCAAAGACGAAGATTGAGAAACCTAAACCTTTGAAATCTGGGAACCAGGCTTCTGCTCATCTTCCAAAGGTTACTCATCTTCGAGTGATACCTCACAAGAAAATAAATGTTTTTTAGAAAATAAAATAATGGTTGGCCAAGTTTTGGTTGACCTTGCCGTGACAACAATGTCATACGAACCCATGCCTAACTAATCGCTTATTGCATGTAGGGTAAGTTAAACATTATTTGGTACTTAGACAGTGGTTGTACTAAAAAATTAGTGCTTGATTTGAAAGCCCAGTTTTAATATACCTAATGAGTGGATTTTGATGCGTACTCCACGACATACTGATGCCTATCTACTGGATATGAACAGTTAATACTCGGGACAAACTGCTTCGTGTTTGATGACAAAAAGGCCTCAGAAAACGATTCATCACTTTGGCATCGTCATCTGTGACATGTCAACTTTAAGAATTTGAACCGGCTCGTAAATGGTGATCATGTAAGGGGTTAACTTATTAAATCTTTTTCAACTATCGAAAAATGTATTTCTTGTTCTGAATGCAAACAACACAAAGTCTCTCACAAACCCAAAACATTCAATTCTATTGATTCCATTCTTCATTTTCTACATATAGATATGTTCGGTCCAGTTCATCCTTTGGCAATAGGTCAAAAAGTCTATTGTCCTGTCGTTACTGATGATTTTTCTCGTTTTACATGGACAAATTTGTTAGAGCCCATGGATTAAAGTCCACAGTTCTTGATCCGGTTCTTGAAACTTGTGGAACACCCGATCAACAAGTGAGTCAAAGGCATCAGGAGTGATAATGGATCCGAGTTTTAAAACAGCACTTTGATTGAGTTTTTTTGCAACTTCAAAGGGACTAAACGTCAATTCAGTTCTCCGTACATTCCTCAACAAAATCATGTGGCTGAGAGACGAAACCGTACATTTATTGAAACTACACGAACTATGTTATCGGACTCCGATCTACATATCTTTTTCTTGGGCGAAGCTATGAATACTTCATGCTTTATGCAAAACTATGTCCTGCTCAACATGCGATTTATAAAGACTCCATGTGAAGTTTGGTATAAGATAAAGCCTCAAGTTAACTAGATTAGAACGTTCGGATTCCGGTGCAGTCTTCTAAATACTAATGTGTGTTGAAATTCTAAATTTGCTGAAAAAGCATATCCATTTTACTTCGTTGGTTATGGTACCAAAAAGACTGCATATTGTGTCCACAACAAGAAAGTTGGGGTTATTTTTGATTTGTGCAACATTGAATGGCAGGAACAAAATCAAGCGGATGCTTGCATAGGACCTGGTTAACTCTTTAACTATGACTATTTGTTCAACCAGTTTCATGTCTTATCCACTGTCTCGACTATATTCGCCAACAATCGATCCTCCACTACTCCATCAACAATTACTCGACTTACCTCACTAGTTCAATTATTGATGAGTTAGAGTGTGACTCGATAAAAGTTATGCCCCAACTATCAGTATATTACTCCCACTTCTACAAAATGCAGTCATTCCACCACCTCCAGCCGCAAACATAACTGATGAAGTTCTGATTGAAGATGATTCTGATTCTGATTCTTTATAGTTATCAGCTGATAATGTGAATCCCACACCAAAGGACCAGTAGTTGATGTTCAACAGAATCCCACTTTTAGTGAACCCGTTCTATCACAGTCTCGCTTAAATGACGAAGTCCCTTCTCTCGCTTCTAACTCGACAAACTCAGCTTCTGTTTCAGATCCTTTCATGGAAGATTGTTGGGATGGTCTGATTGCACCAGAACATTTGGTGGATCAAATAGATAATGATGTTCATCAAGATGAATTTGTTCTGGGAAGTGTTCCTTCTATGAAGTCTCCCACAAATGATGAAAGTCCCTTCTGCTGCTTCTAACTTGACAGACTCAGCTCGTATTTCAGTTCCTTTCTTGGAAGATTGTTGGGACAGTCTGATTGCACCAAAACATTTAGTGGATTAAATAGATAATGATGTTCATCAAGTTGAATCTATTCAGATAAGCGTTCTTCTATTTCTCATCAAACTGATAATTTGAATGTTGAGTTGTAGGTAGATCCAATTCCTCAGATGAGAGTCCACAAGACATATCCAACTAAAAAACATCATTGGCTTTCCAAATGCTGGTATTCACACACATAACAAGTTTGGAATGATCAACAAGTGTCTCTTCGCATGCTTCATTTCACAAATTGAACCAGAAGACTAACGTCATACCTTAAAAGAAAATTCTCGGGTTGAAGCTATGAAAGAAAATTTGTTGTCAAGAAATTTAATGTGTGGAAACTTGTTAAAATGCCTACAAACAAGCGCCTAATTGGAACTAAATTGGTGTTTCGAAACAAGAACGATAATTAGGGAGTGACTATATGGAACAAGGAAAAATTAGTGGTACAAGGATTTTCGTAGTGAGAAGGCCTTGGTTATGATGAGGTGTATGCCTAGATTGCCAGACTTGAAGCTATTCGAATCTTTTTGCCTTATGACTCTCATATGTGCTTCAAAGTCTATCTAATTGACGTCAAACCGCTTTTGGTAGGACAAAATCAAGGAAGAAAACATCGTCAAGAAGCCACCAGGTTTTGAGGATCTAGATCATCCTGACCATGGTTACCAGCTTGATAAAGCCCTCTATGGCCTTAACCAAGCTCCTTGGGCTTGACACACTACTTTAACCGAGCATCTTCTAAAGAATGGGTAAAAGAGAGGCAAAATTGATCAGAGTTTGTTTGTTAAGCAAGTGAATGATGACCTTATTCTTTCCAAAGTGTACTTTGACGACATTTTGTTCAGGTCAATGAATGTTGGTTTGTGCAGATAGTTTTCAAAGGTTATGCAGAGTCGGTTCGAGATGAGCTCGTTGGGTGAAATGAATTTCTTTTTGGGTTTGCAAGTTGAACAGGAGGCGAATGGTATTGATTCATTAGAAGAAATACAACCATGACATTGTTCATTAATTTGGGTTTAAAGATGCAGTTTCATTTCCAAATCCAATTTCTACAACACCGGTGTTAGGTCCAGATCCATTGGGTAAGTCAATCGATCAACAACTTTAGCGGTCCATGATTAGCTCCCTTGTGAATCTCAAAGCGAATAGACCAGACATCATGTTCCTGTTTGTTATTGTGCTAGATATCAATCCAACCCGAAAGAATCCCATTTAACTGGTGTCAATCATACCTTTCGGTATTTTTCGGTTAAACCACATCAAGAGCTAATTTATCCCAAGAATTCACCCTTATATCTGCACGCATACACTGCCAGGATTACGGGGGTTGCAATCTGGATTTTGAGTCAACTACAGGTGGATGTCAAGTACTCGGTGACCATCTGATGTCTTGGCAATGCAAAAAACAAATTACGGTGTCCATATCAATTGCATAGGCCGAATATGTCGCCACATCTAGTTATTGTTCACTGGTTATTTGGATCCAGCATCACTATATGTACTATGGTTTAAATTTTTATAACATCTCCCTAAAATGTAATAATGAGTTGACCGTTTGTATTGTGAAAACCCAGTCCAGCACTCAATGACTAAGTATATCGATCTACACATACACGTCATTCGCGATTTCTATGACCAAAATCTTGTCAATATTGAAAGGGTTCACAGTGATCAGAACTTTGCAGATCTTTTCACCAAAGCATTTGATTGTGCCCGATACGAATGTCTTTTCAAATCACTCGGCATGATTAATATTGACTAAAACCTATCATATTATGTATAGAAAATTTGTAAATATTTTATAATATATCACAAATTTAGAGGGAGAAAATGACTTCGTTAAACTCATTAGAATGATATATTTTGCCTTTAAGAAAATCTGAAAATGTTTAAAACGAAAGTTCTTGGTTTTAGCGGGAGCAATGTAAGTTAAGCTGTGATAAAATGGGTTTGTCTGGCTTGAGTAAAAAATGATAGTTAAATTGACTAGATGGCTAACCTTGTCATACTTTAATTTAAGATCCTAAAAAGAAAATATGCGTAGATCTATTATATGATTCATTGATAAGTTAACATTTAAGTATGTTTGTCGGTCGTGGTATAACTTAATCTGCTTAGCTACAAACATTGCTGGCTTACTACTTCATCGACATATGATTTTATGATCTTAAATCTTGTATTGAGAGAGATGCCAAATTCTGAAATTCAAGTCTATATGTTGTTTGTTTATCTAGGTATCACGTGTGTCCATTCTAGCAGTTATCAGATCATACATGTGTTTGGTTTTAACAAGATTATCAAAGTCATATAAACCCATTTATATGAAAAATGCAGCGGATAAATAAGTTTTAAATCTTGTAAATTAGATGAATATAAAACCGATTTTATATGCAAAACCCAAGCCCCGGATCCATATATGAATTTGCATGCTTGCCAATATAAACAACCATAGGGTGTTCTTAGCATACAACCTTCAAGTGTCCAAGAAAATGAAGGAGATGATGATATGAAGGGCGAGTCTTCAATATAGAAGGACCTCAAGCTTGTATACCCTTCAAGCTTCCAACAAACACCTTGATTATGCTAGGATTAACGCTTGAAAACTCCTTATTGTTGTTTCTTCCCTTAGCCGAAATTAAAGACTGGAAGAAGAGAGTTTACTTGCAACTTGTGTGTGTGTGTGTGTGAGAGAGAGAGAAAGTGAGAGAGTTGTGAGTTACTAATGCACCACACAAATCTACCAACCAACTCTTGTACATGTCTTGGAATAAATAAAACAATTAACTGCGGAGGGAGGGGGGGGGAGACGGCTCACATGGTTCCCACCCAATTTCCACTCAAGTAATATTTTATTATTTACTAATGTTATAGCATAACATAACATGCAAAATCTAGCATGCATTGTATATTGTAATTTAACCAACTTAATTAACATGGTATATGCAAAATGCTGTAAATCTTGCATATTGTTATTTAACCAACTTAAATAACATCGTATATGCAAAATGCAGTAAGTCTTGCATATTGTTATTTAACCAACTTAAATAACATCGTATATGCAAAATGCAAAATCTCTCATAACATAAATTATCCATATAATTTATTTATTACGCAAGTGCAAATATTTAGAAACCCAATTTCCAAATATTTAAGTGTTGATATTTATTTGTTAGATCATATCTTAAATAAATATCGTGCTTTTTGTCTAGCTTGTTATTGGGTATGACCCGACTTGGATCATAACGTACTAGCCAAATCAACCCTAATATGTGTCTTGGGAAGACCGATTCCAACAATCTCCCACTTGCACACAATACATAGAAGATTGATGCAAATAGCAAATACTGCCTAACAAAGGTTTACTACCACTAATACGTATGACGAAGTGCCACTCAATAACATCATCCCATTCAAGTCCCTTACTTGAATATGATTTAGGTGAATCTATCATTTATCCTTTTGTCACAGATGTCATGTCAAATCCAGAGACACAGAGTGATCATTCTCTGTTGATTTAACTTAGCAGGCCTTAGACATCTTACTCTCAACGAATAAGAGGGACAAATCCCCTTTTGACTACATACGTCTCTCACAATCACCCCGTACCATACCTGAACTTAGCCTTATGTACCGTCATGTTTCAGAGCAGCGAAGAACTAAGTCAAAGCATAATATTTGGTAAATATCAAGACCCAATATGTATCTTAAATCGGATGATACTATGATATTCGCTTTTACTCAAATTTACTTATGACCACCAACCACAAGGATTCCATGCAGTAACATTTGAGGGCGGGTCAGTCCAACACTTATATCCCATAAATATCTATGAACCTTGGTAGCAAACCCTTGCTCTATATTCATGCCTTACGAATATCCACCAATTCAAGTTCATAAAAGTCTTACCTTCATATTTGTTCCCACAAATATGAACGACTATGGACATTTAGAATAATTGACTTATTCATGGATTTAAGCATGCTAAATTGGAACATAACTCAAAATGTCATAATCATAACCCATAATCATATGAATGAGTCAAAATAACAATTGTTTCGATATCCAAATACAAAATAGATCAAAGACAATCACTAGAATATGGAAGTCCTAAGGCGCAAGTATGACCCTCATGCTTCGGCCTTTCAAGGAGCTTCGTGAGTGGATCCGTAATGTTTTGATCAGTGTGAATTTTGCGAATACATATCTTTCCTTTTTTCAACTTCATCCCTTATGTAGTTGAATCTCCGCTTAGTGTGCCTCATATTTGATGTGCACGGGGTTCCTTGATTTGAGCAATCGCGCCCTCGTTGTTACAAAATATCTCTAGATGGTCTTGAATGGTACGAACTATCCCTAGATCGGCAATGAACTTCCTTATCCACAAAGCTTCTTGAGCTGCCAATGAGGCGGCGATGTATTCCGATTAAGTTGTGGAAAAGATGCTACCACATCTTGTTTTGCACTCTTCCAAGAGACTGCCCCACCATTCATAATGAAAACATATCCCGATTGTGATCGAGAATCATCTCGATTAGTTTGGAAACTCGCATCCGTGTAACCCTTTATAAGAAGTTCCTCCTCACCAGAGCAATATATTAGAAACATATCCTTAGTCCTTCTAAGGTATTTCAGTATGCTCTTAACAGCCATCCAATGGCTACTTCCCAGATTTTTTTGGAATCTACTTGTCATGCTCAAAGCGCATAAGACATCCGGTCTAGTGCATATCATTGCATACATTATGGATCCTATTGCAGATGCATATGGGATTCCTTTCATTTTCTCTTGCTCATCCTTTGAGCTTGGAAATTGAGACCTACTCAATATTGTTCCTCTTTGAATAGGTACCAAACCCTTCTTAGAGTTCTCTATCTTGAACCTTTTCATGATTTTATCTATGTATGCACTTTGGTTTAAACATATCAACCGCCTTGGTCTATCCCATTGATCTTTATTCCCAAAATATAGGCAGCTTTACCAAGATCCTTGATGGAAAAACAACTCCTAAGCCAGGCTTTTACACCTTCCATGGTGGTAATGTCATTTCCATATAGTAGTATATCGTCAACATACAATACTAAGAAAGTAATAATTCTCCCACTAGCTTTCTTATACACACAAGCCGCATCAGCGTTCTTGATGAATCCAAATTTCTTAACTCCTTCATCAAAATGGTGATTCCAACTTCCAGATGCTTGTTCAATCCATAGATTGATTTCTTTAACTTGCATACTTTATTAGGATGTTGTGGATAAACAAAACCTTCGGGTTGAACCATATAGACATCTTCCTCAAGATGTCCATTTAGAAAAGCGGTTTTGACATCCATTTGCCAAATCTCATAGTTATAATATGCGGCTGTGGCAAATAATTATATCCTAATAGACTTTAGCATTGCCACCGGCGAAAAGGTCTCATCATAATTAACCCCTTGAATTTGAGTAAAACCTTTTGCTACAAGTTTTGCTTTATAAGTATCCAAGTTTCCCTGCATATCGGTTTTCTTCTTGAATACCCACTTTCTTCTAACCGTCTTGGAGTTAAGAGGTGGTACAACCAAATCCCATACTTAGTTGTCATGCATGTATTGCATCTCAACTTTCATGGCTTCAAGCCATTTGTCACAATCGGATTCTGACATTGCATCATGGTATGTGGTGGGTTCATCCAAATCTACCACATAGCATCCATCCATGAAAAACCCATATCTTTCGGGTGGATTACTAATTCTACCAGATTTGCTAACGTTTTGTTTGTTTTGATCAACAATTTGATCATTCTCAATAACCTCTTGTTGATTGCTAGTATCAACCAAACGTGTATTGGCTTGTGGTTCTCGATCCTCCTCTAGTTCCACCGTTCTACTAGTTCCTTTCATAAGAAACTTAGTTTCCAAGAACTCGGCCTTTCGAGCAATAAACACATTGTGTTCGGTTGGGTTATAGAAATAATATCCTATAGAGTCTTTGGGATATCCTACAAAGATACACTTAGTGGATCGGCTCTCAAGTTTGTTTTGGGTGTTGTGCTGAACATAAGCCTCACAACCCCATACCTTTAAATATGATAATGATGGAACCCTTCCTTGCCAAATTTCAAAAGGTGTCTTGTCCACTTTCTTGGTTGGGGCCATATTTAGAATACGGGCCGCGGAGAGCAATGCGAAACCCCACAATGATAGAGGCAATGTGCTTCTAGCCATCATAGATCGAATCATATCCAATAGAGTTCGATTCCTCCTTTCGGACACACCATTATGTTGTGTTGTTCCGGGTGGAGTAAGTTGTAAGACAATCCCACAAATCCTAAGATGATCTCGAAACGCATCACTATGGTATTCACCTCCTCAATTCGATCGAAGTACTTTGATGGTTTTATTGAGTTGATTTTCTACTTCAATTTGGAAGACTTTGAACATTTCAAAGGCTTCATCTTTAATTGTCGATAAAGGTAATGAAGTATCTTTCGCCATTCCTTGTCGTTGCCTTAAAAGGATCACATGCATCCGAATGTATGATACCTAATAACTCTTTTTTCCTATAATTAGTTCCACTAAAGGGTTCCTTGGTCATCTTTCCTTGTAAAAAAGATTCACACTTATCAAATGAATCTTCATTTGATTCTAAAAAATCATTCTTTTAAAGTGTATGTATGCGATCTTTGTTTATGTGAACAAGGCGACAATGCCAAAGATAAGTCTTACTCAAATCCGTTTTTTTTTTTTTTGGTGCTTGATTGGTACAACTTGTTATCAAATGATGTGTTATCATGAACTAATTCATAAATGCCATTAGACGGCATTGCTTTAAAATAAAAGACATTATTCATGAAAGCACAAATTCCATTGTCCACAAATTTGAAATCATAATCATATTGTCTTAAAAGAGAAACGGAGATAATGTTCCTAGTCAAACTAGGAGCATACAAAATGTTTTTCAAAACAACTTCCAAACCATTTGGAAGTTTTAAAATGTAGTCTCCTTGGGCTTCGATAACAACTTTTGCTCCATTGCCCATGAAGAGACTTGTATCTCCTTTCTTGAAATGTTTATTTCTTTTGAACTCTTGCAACGAATTGCAAATATGAGTTCCACATCCGGTATCCAATACCCATGTGTTAGAAGAAATAACATTAAGATCAATATGGATCATGAAAGTTGTACCCGAGGTTTTCCCCGCATTCCTCTTCTTGATCAACTCTTTGAGATAAGTTGGACAATACCTTTTCCAATGTCCTATCTCACCACAACCAAAGCACGGATCATCTAAGCTAACCTTTAGCATCTTTTCCTTTGGTTTGGGTGGTTCCGCTTTTTCCTTCTCTTTGAACTTACCCTTGACGTGTCCCTTACCTTTAGCAACCTTTGCTTTAGGTTCCGGGTGATGCCTCTCACCGATTGGGTTTCTTCTATATGACATGCATGAAGAGCTCGAACCCTTTCGTAGCCTTCCACCTTAGTTTGAGTAAGGAACATTTTCTTTAGTTGGGTGATCATGGCATATGTCCCATGATTTTCAAAGCCCTTTTGAATTTCAGGAATCATAGTTCCCAACATGAGACAAGAAACTTGTACAGAATCCTCGGTGTATTTTAACCAATCGTTATAGGCATCTACATCATCAATGTTTGGTTGGTCGGGAATAGGATCGTCTAATATATAGGATTTATTTTCTTACTTGAGAACAATTCTCAAGTTTCGATACCAATCCATAAAATTGTTGTAGTTAAGAGGATCCTTATCGATTATAGGTCTTAGTGATAGCTTATGGAAGGGTGGGATAATTGCGTTAGGTGGATTGTATATTGCGGCCATCTACATAATTGAACAAAGCTCAATTTTAGTATTTTTGATATCATTAATAAGTTTTAATCGTTAATACCCTTTTATGTCTTCAAGACAATTAATGATTAAAATCTAGAACCCAATGTTACATTCACATAGTAGTTAGGTGACCTTTATCCTACTATTGAATTAAGAAGGTAGTTAACGCTTGACGACTGTAACTTTGCAACTTCTAGTTTTATGGGATCGGTTAAACATCATATGTTTAGTTGCAAGTTTAATCCCATCAACACCTTTGTACACCATGATTTGGTGACCCTATTCACATGGTTTCCAAATCAAGTCATCCTACTTACACACACGTGTGAATTTGCACATACAAGCGGTTAGGTGACCTTTATCTTACAAATATGCCAAACCCACCTCAAACTCACAAGTTTCCTCCAATGTGGTTAGGTGACCTTTATCCCACATCAAGTTCCCAAGTGATTCGAGTGTTGTATAAAAGGATGGTGTTAAACTTATTTTAAAAGGGATTTATGTTTTCTAAATTCTAGATTGGAAAATAATTTGCATGCATTCAAATGCATGGTACTTTGTTTGAAAACCAATTTTCAAAGTTCCTTTAATAAAACCCATTTTATTGTGAAATCATTAACCTTTAATAAAACCAATTTTTTTACCTAATGATTTCTAAGGAACCAATTTTATGTAAGTTGTTGATTTTAAGTTAACAATCCATATGCAAAACATAAAACAACCAAACATGCATAAATAAAACAACCACGAGTTCATAACCATAGCCTCCTAAACTTAACCACACTGGTTGACCGAAACAAGTGTGTCAAAAGGTCTCTCCTGAGGGACAAGAATGACACAAGGCATGTGTCGGTGAACTCCTACTTGACCCCACATCTAAATGCCTCAATTGTCCACCTTGTGTTGTGACTCTTCCACTTTATTTGGTCTTCCATTTGGGCTCCAACTTTAGCTCCTAGCTTTCTTGGGCCTCCATGATTGGGTTTTGTCCATTTGGCTAAAATTCCATCTTGGACTATGAGGTCCATTAAGGCCCAAAACCAAACGGTCACTTTGTTGCATCTTCTTTTACAAAAAACATATCCTAATACATTTTTATCTAGTAAAAGAAATACAACTAATCTACTTATTATTACAAATCAATATGAAATGAATAAATAGATTACAAACCCAAATAAATGAATATTACAACCATATTGAATAATTGAATAAATCACAACACAAACACACATCCAAACAGAAGGTTATGTATAGGTTATGAACATGCAAATGCATATCCGAATATGCAAACTGTGTAAATCCAAAATTGTTCCCCTTTTAACCCTTAAAGTTTTCGGCCAAGGTTAATCAAACAGAAAACATTGGGTTTTTGTCCAAACAAAATAATCAATCTTCCAAATGAATTAATTCTTCAAGGTTACCACATGCATGTAAAGTATAATCTTGAATAACCAAGGGGTAACCAAAAGCCCCAAAACTTTCAACCATATGGTGAACAACACCATAAAACCCGAAAATTTTTAGATCTATCGAAGCATGTATATGTATAAGCGGATCTTTATGCCAATGTTGAGTTTTAACAAGATTATCAAAGTCATATAAATCCATTTATACGAAAAACGCAGCGGATAAATAAGTTTTAAATCTTGTTAATTAGATGAATATAAAACCGATTTTATATGCAAAACCCAAGCCCCGGGTCCATATACGAATATGCATGCTTACCAATATAAACAACCATAGGGTGTTATTAGCATACAACCTTCAAGAGTCCAAGAAATGAAGGAGATGATGATATGAAGGGCGAGTCTTCAAGATAGAAGGACCTCAAGCTTGTATACCCTTCAAGCTTCCAACAACACCTTGATTATGCTAGGATTTACACTTGAAAACTCCTTATTGTTGTTCCTTCCCTTAGCCGAAATTAGAGAGAGGAAGAACAGAGTTTACATGCAACTTATGTGAGTGTGTGTGTGTGTGTGTTTGAGAGAGAGAGAGAGAGAGAGAGAGAGTTGTGACTTACCAATGCATCACACAAATCTACCAACCAACTCTTGTGCATGTCTTGGAGTAAATAAAAAAATTAAGTAATGAGAGAAAGGGGGGAGAAGGGACGGCTTACATGGTTCCCACCCAATTTCAACTGAAGTAATCTTTTATTATTTACTAATGTTATAACATAACATAACATGCAAAATCCAGCATGCGTTGCATATTGTTATTTAACCAACTTAAATAACATGGTATATGCAAAATGCAAAATGTAGTAAGTCTTGCATATTGTTATTTAACCAACTTAAATAACATCGTATATGCAAAGTGCATTATGTCTTGCATATTATTATTTAACCAACATAAATAACATCGTATATGCAAAATGCATAATCTCTCATAACATAAATTATCCATATAATTCATTTATTACACAAGTGCAAATATTTAGAAACTCAATTTCCAAATATTATAAGTGTTGATATTTATTGTTAGATCATATCTTAAATAAATATTGTGGTGTTTGTCTAGCTTATTATTGGGTATGACCCGACTTGGATCATAACATACTAGCCACATCAACTCTAATATGTGGCTTAGGCATACCGATTCCAACAACATGGGCATAACGGATATTTCTTTAAAGCTATGTACTAATCCCGCAATTACAATTTCCAAAACTCACTAATTCAAACAGTGGTGTTTATAAATGATCAATAAGATATCTCATGATATTCTTTACTTTTGAGTTGGTCACTCCTGTTGTCATCCATATGTTTTCCTCTGTCGAGGATCGTCGGATCCAAACTGGGACACAACATATGTAAACCCTGCATATAACAAACTTGTATATTCACCTTGTTTAATGAAAGATTGTGCGTATATTGATTACGATGGTATGCTATGTGTGTAGGAAACACTAGCTTGTTAGTCTAATTTATCATATATCTAAACATACCTATTGATTTCTAAGCAGACTTGTATGCTTAAACTTAACGGGACAACAATATCAATGATTGTCAAAGACTGCTCATTCTTAAGCTGATGGAGAAGCAACTTTGTTCCTGGGAAAGGCTTTAGAGGGTGTGTTTGAGTGATAGACTGGAGTTTTGAACCGGTTCAATGTGGATCTAAACATATCAAACCCATCATGGGATGATAAGGCATTGTTGGTGGATGAGTTCAAACCATCAATGATGTAGGAGCTAGCAGGATTAATAGCATGTTGTTTGCCATCCATTTCACATGCATTGATCACGATCTTCATCTCGTTTATGGTCATCCTATCCAGATCCCTAGTCTTCTTAATTACAGCAACATTCATGTTCCAACTTTGAGGAAGTGAACTCTGGAGCTTCTTGTTAACATCCGAGGGAGTTATCACAATTTTAGCGATCTTGGTCGCGTCACATATTAAACTCTTTAAGCAGCAGATGCTTCTTGTTTTGTTAAATGTCTTCATTTCCCTCATACACATAAACAAGAGACTTCCACAAAGCCTTGGCTGACATGTTTTCTCTAAATCTAAGAGCAATATCATGAGCCAAAGCTAGAGTAAGAATGAATAAGGCTTGTTTATCGTCATCAACCTTCTCAAAGTCAGCTACAGTAAATTGTTCAACTTGTTTTGGGGACACAGTCTTTTCTTCGTCATCTAGCTCAAAATTTTCCAAGCCTTGGAGTCTTTCGTTCTCATGTATTTCTCAAACCTAAACTTCCACTCGCCATAACCTTCAGCATTCAGTAACCATGGAATCCGAGTCATGGTTCCCATCACCGAGTCAAGTTCTTGATAAATGTTTGTGAAGACACTGCTATCCTTTGACTCCATCATAACTGAATTAACTAAACCAAAAATCAAAAATAACACCGAGAACTCCATTAACAAGCCTAAAATCTCACTATCACCGATAAACAGCTTTTACCAAAAACTTGTTGCTACCGAGACACAGTTCTCACTGAAAACTCTATTGATCGAGAACTAGTGCTGGCTGAGAGCCTGTTTTGAAGAAGCCGAGAACTATATTTGGAGATAAGTCAAAAATTCAAATTTGAAGAAATCTTCATATCTTTTGAAATTTAAAGAAATTTTGCTCAATCTTATCCCAACTCAATAAACCACAAGATCTGATAAACACGAAGAATTTGTTCTTCATATTCTTCAATATCCAGCTGCCTTCAACGATCAAAAACCAAAATACAGTCAAAAACTAAAAAATCTTCAAAACTCTAAGCACCCTAAAAGATCCAAAAACACCAGTTTCTTGAATCTTTAATATCACAACCGAGCCTAAAATAGGTCTGTAGGCTCTGATACCAATTCTAAGTCTTGAGGTAGAATATATCAATGTAATATCAAGTCAACACTTTGTTACACAGAAATTAACAAGGTGGTGATTCAAGAACTATAGTAACACAAGGAGTAAAGAACAGGATAAAAACTTCAAAGCACACATATTATAAAGTCAAGTACTGAAGTCCCTTTGGAAAACCTATTACAAGAGTACGTTCTTTGTGATTTCTTACCCTAAACAACGATAAACATATGAACATAGAGGGTAGTACAAGCCACACAGGCCAAGCCCAAACTAAACCCAAAGGGATTTCGGTTAATACTAAACAAAACCATAAACACTATGTAAACCTGCTCCCAAACCTCTTGTAACAATCACTATCACGAGATCAAACAAAAGGTTTCTTAATCTTTCTGTGAATTTAATTTGTTTATTATCAAGTTTTGAATAGATATTGAAAATCTCAAGGGTTGAGAATTTATAATAGAGAGCATGGTTTAAACTTGATTCTCGTGTGTTAAAGAGGCTATCAAAAGAGTTTTGAAGATTAAGGACTACCTGACCTCGTCAGTTAAGAAGTTCAATAAGGAGGATGTGTTACCCACTGTTAGATCCATGGGGTATTACACGAAGTTGAGTACGTTAGATAAAATGTGCTTGCCTCTGAACTGGGACTAGCTTGCCTACCTCATCCTCCAATGTTTGACATAATTGAAGGGAGGTTTTGACAACATGTGTCTTGATTAGGTTGGCTTTATAGTTTACTTAAAAGAAAATGTTGATATGAACTCCTCCCATTTCATCTTTGACATCATGCATTCTCTTGCCGGTCAAGATGATATGTGACCCTTATATTCAAGATTTGTTCAGATGATCTTCGATGATGACAATCCTGAAGTTCCTCGACCGGTTTATGGGGTCAAAGTTGATGAAGACGACAATGGAATTCTTCCCATAAAGCCACATCATGATGGAAGATTTAAAGATGGATTGTTCAATACTTGTTTAAAGCCTAAGCACAGTAGAGCATACAAGTAATTGAGTAAGAAGCTATGGAGTAAGTTTGGGAGATTTGCGGAGACTAAGCCTCCTACTGAGGAATTTGAGCATGATGATGATAAGTCTGAAGCCATAGAGTCAGAGACCAGTGCATCTAGACAAGAAGCAGGTCCAGTTGGGAATACCACTAGAGATTTTAAATGAAAGAAAAAACCGTTGACATCCCTCGTATTGGTGGTGCTCCTTGAGCTTCGAGTACTTCACCGGAGCAAGCCCGAAGAAGAAAACAAAGTAGGTTGTTGAATCTTCCAAGAAGTTAAGAAAGCTCAAGAGAACAGTTGCCACATCATCCCATCCTCAACCCACTCTTCCTCTCATCACAGCCACCACACAACTTGACCCACAAGTTGCTTTTCCTAAGACAATGAAACGAACCAAAGCTGAGTTAAAGAAGAAACAAGTTAAACCAACCAAAACTTCCAAGAAACCCAAAGTTAAACCAACAACTCCTCCACAGCCATCCTTACCTACACGTAGCCCTCCTCCATCCTTTCGCATTACTCCATCACCTCAAACCACCGAAGCTTCCCAAACCGCCACCTTACCTCCTCCTACCTCCATCCAATTACACAACCTACCTTTTAGCTCAACTCCTCCCTCTCCTATAGGAACCTTAGCTATCTCTACCACCTCACAACCCATCCAAACCATCACCTTACCTGCAAAACCCATTACTATTCCCACTCCCGACTTTAGACTCATTCAAACCACTTCACAAATCATAACAACCATCCAGCCAACTCAAACCACCCTATCAGCTCAACCTATCCAAACCTTCACATAAACCCATAGTAACTCCCTAGATACCAACCACAACCACAACTCTGTCTGAAACCCTTACAACCACATATAGCTTAGTTATCCTCACCCCCAAAAAACTGTGTCTAGTGCCAAGTCTGGAAAATCATTGATTATTACTGATCAGATGTTGAGGAGATCAACTACTCTCTTGAATTCCAAAAAAATAGTTTGGAGCATGATTTGAAAATGATTGAGCTCAAGAAGGCTAGAAAAGAACATATTGAAGGTCTTGAAGATCAATAAAAATATGATGAAGCCAAAATTATCCAGTTAGAGACAAGGGTTGAGTTTCTGAAAAATCAAATGGCAAATCGACAAACTGCTTTGATTTTTCATCAATGAAGACAAGGAGAACTTAATTTTGAAGTCGAAAGACTTAAGTTTTTGGTGGATTCTCTGGAAAAAACCGTTGACAGTCAATCCTCTTCCGATGACACACAAAAGAGAATCATTGAAGACCTACAGGCAGAGATTGCTCAACTAAAATTATAAAATGCCAAGCATCAAAAGATAAATGAAGAGGTTGAAGGAAAGTACAAAGCCGCTTGTGATTTGATTGATCGTGGGTTTGACGATGTACATTGAAGAAGAGACTGTCTAAATTCTTTTGCAGCTGGGTTGGGTCATCTGATGACGATGCGCCTGAAGTAGGTAATGGTAGAAAGTGGGTGATGCGGGTGAGGGTACATATGGTAATGTTGCACAAAAGGCGGGGAGGAAGATGAGTCATACAGTGTCGAGTCTGATAGTGATTCTGGTGATGATGATGAAGGTAGTGACAATGATGGTGATGATGAAGGTGATGATGATGATGATGATTACGATGATGATGATGATGATGATGATGATGATGATTATGATGATTATGATGATGGTGGTGGTGGTGGTGATACTGGTGTTGGGAACCAAGAAGGTGAATCTAATGCTAACGATGTTGAGATGCAGTTTGTGGACTTAGAGGCTGAACAACGTCTCGAGGAAAGCCAATACATGGAGTAGAGGGTTGAAGAACAGTTCAAAGGCATTGAAGAAAACCTATCATCGGGTCGTATGTCTTTTATTATGGGTAGTGTTGATCCGTTATATAAGACTAATTTCTTTTATGAGCTCATTGCTGACATATCTGATTCTCCGTAGCCACCCACTATGCCAGAAGTTTCATGTGTCCCAGCCTCTGTTGTGATGCCTCCTGTCAGGAAGCGAAAGTACATTGGTATTAATGATCGATGGAGTTTTCGAGACCGAAATGATCCTTATCATAATGCTAGCTTTATCCAATTCTGCAGATGGGATCGTTTCTATGAACGGTGGGTGATTCGAAGAGAAAACAGTGATATAACTTATCTTCCCTCGACAAAAGAGTGATGGATCAGGATTTGTCAGTTGGAACAAAAACAAAATAGAAGTGAAAGTAAAAAAAAGGGGGGGGGGATTTTAAGACTACAAAGTAGACAGGAGCAAGAAGTACGCTCACCCCACCGAGATAAACGAGATCACCAAACAACCTATCAGCATTTGGAAATACAAATTGCTATCCTATGGTCATATCATTTATCATAGTGATACGTTTGATGATAACATGCTAGATCGTTTTCATGGGTAAAACTTTGATCACCTGAATGGGGAAGCTGTTGTATACTACAATCGTGGAACCGAGCTTCGGTTATTTGATGAGCATGAGCTTCTTCGTTTAGCCAAACAAATCATCTTCAAGTTTCTATCAATAAATATAGATAGAAATAATCTCTAAAAACTGCAAATTTCTATCTAACAACATAGCATAAAAGACTACTTATCATAATAAAACATAATTTTAGGTGAAACCAAGCCTTAAACAAAGAAATAAGCAAAAAGACAAAGAAAAACAGAAGAAAACACAACAAAACAAAGAAACACGCCCCATGCCTCAAGAAACACGCCCCCATGCTTCTGAAACAAGAAAAGACAAAATCTGGAAGCAAAAGCACAGGGCCGTGCTCATCATGCATGGGGCCGTGGACACGTCACAGAAAAGACAAAACAAATCTGGCACATGTCATAAAAATGCACGAGGCCGTGCTCATCAAGCACTGGGCCGTCCTTCACACTCCAGATTGCCTATAAATAGAGGCTCTTGTGCCGTTTGAAGAGTATGCCTTGAAAAGAATTCTCTCCGGTTTTCACTTATAAAAACACACACTAACACTCACTTTGAAGATCTAGTGAAGAGTTTGAAGGTTTGGAGGTCATCACCACTAATCATCATCATCAACCATCATTACCATCATTAAGAAGAAGGATTCATCTACAATTGGTTAGATTGTTCCAAATTTAATCATGTATTTGTTATTATCAATCAACTTAATGTTTATCAGTATGCTCATTATGAGCTAAACTCCTTTTACCATCTAAAATCTATGACGAAGCTTTGTTTTACTTGATAGTTAACCAAGACATGTGATGTAGTCTAGTAAAGTTCATGGTTATATTACAAATATCTTTTGACGAGAAATGATTCACCATCTTAAATCACTAAATAAAAGTTGGTGGTTGTCAATATATTTGGTAATCGTTCATGATCGATTCATGTTCTTCAAAGATAGAAATACTTTGATACATTATCGAAACATGGATCCTTATATTGTACTTAGAAATGAGGAGATATAAATTATGGTGTATTTTTCTAAATCTTGGTAATCCAAAAATGGCTTTGCTTAGGATATCAAATTAGTTAAAGAAACCATATGTTAACGGAATGTGTAATTATAACCTACATAAATCAACCAAGGGGAGGTTGTGTGATGAACTACAATCACCCGAAGTTGTTAGAATTGGTATTTGAGAAATCGAAGTCAATCCTAATCTTTCTACTTTACGAAACTACTTGTCAACTCAAATCGACATCATTGAGATGGTATGACATTAGGAAAGGGTGGACTTTAAAATGGCATACCATCTCCTTAGTGCCGAAGATGCTCACTTAAGGCTTAAGGAGCTATCTATCATATATTGCTACGGAAAGTTTATCACATGTCTACATATTAATTATCAATGCTAAAATGGAGTGGATTCTTGATCTTAGATGGTAACATTCGCATAATTGAACAACTCGTTTAGGATCTCTTTTCTCGGTCACCTATATATTATATATATAAGTATTTATATTTTATAAAAAGTTTAAAAATCAACCCCAAAATGATTAAAACCTCCAATTGAAGTAAAACAACGATTTATTATTAGAAATCTTTGTATCCACGGATCGATACTTGGTTCTTACCAATACTATTCAACATATACGATAGGTACACTTGCCTGTTTTGTGTGTATTTAGTCTTTGTAGAAATCACTTTTATAAATTTAAAACATGATCTTGTGCAAAAGCAAATCATCCAACTTCTTATCATTTTAAGACGCACGCGCACAGCATATCAAAGTTTTTGGCGCCGTTGCCGGGGATACACGGCACGTTTCTAAGAACAATCCAAGTTTTAATTCAATCAATGTCTATAATTGTACAAATTTTTAACTTCTATTTTGTTTTATCTTTATAAAATTTTAACTTTTATTTTACTTTACTATAATATTTTTTTACTATTAAACTATATAATTTTACGGCTAGCCTACTTTTTACCTTTAGTTACCTTACTTTACTTTTGCTTAATTAACTTAGACATTAGTTTAAAATAGCTTAGCCAAACTCGTAGTTTAACTTAGACTAACCATTAGATTAACTTTAGATAACTTTTACTTTAGTGTAATTTTGATTTAGCCTCATGTATGTCCTCTACATTTGAGCCAGAGCTTGTTTCTCCATTTTTTGACCCGGAATGACTCTTTCGTCAATGAACTCGTAAACGGACTAAAGAAACCGCAGAAGCAATCAAAGACGAATCAGTAGACGCCACCGCATCAGGAGAAAATCAAACCGAAGAAATGATGGCAGCCCAGAACAATGAGCCGAACATGAGCCAGTATGCCAAGCCAACTCTCGAAGGCTATGGCAATGGAGTGGCTCCCCCCGAAATTACAGAAAACTTCGAAATCAAATCTAGCACCATTCATATGGTAGAAAATTCAGTTCAATTTCATGGTCTCCTCGACGAAGATCCTCTTTCTCACATATCTCGATTTCTACGAATCTGCGGAACTTTTAAAATCCAAAACTGTTTAGACGATCAAATCAAACTCAAACTCTTTTCTTTCTCTCTAAGGGGCCAAGCCCTAGAATGGATAGAATCTATTTCCTCTGGTTCCATGACCACTTGGGACCAGATGGTTGAACAGTTTCTCCTTAAATATTTTCCGCCTGACAAAACTGCTAAATACCGAGCCAGCATTACCGGATTCCGGACCGAAGATGATGAATCGCTACACGCAGCATGGGAAAGATACAAAAGTCTTCTGAGAAGGTGCCCACATCATGGACTGAGCGTATGGTTACAAGTTCAAACTTTCTTTGATGCACAATCCAGTCAAAACAAACAGGCCATCGACCAGATCGCTGGTGGAGACCTGGGATCCAAATCACCTAACGAAGCATTTGAAGTCCTGAAGAAAGCCGCAAAGAAGAGTTTCGCTTACAACCCACCAAGATCTACACCTACCCATAAGGAATACACCACGTTGATTCCAACACTCTTGTCACAGCACATCTTGAAGCACTATCTAAAAAATTCGAACAACTTCAAGCCGAACTATCAAAAACAAGACTCACCTGTGACACTTGTGGAGGAAGTCATAAGACGAGTGACTGTAAACAAGTCATTATGGCCATGGAAGAAGTCGATTTCATTGCTCGACAGAACAACGCTTTCAGCAATAACTACAATCCAGGATGAAGAAACCACCCGAATTTCAGCTGGAAAGACGGAGGTAACACTCAACCTTTATCCGGATTCAAAAAGAGACCTATGAATCAACCCTTCCAACCTAAACCTCAATTTCAAGATCAAAGTTCTAGTAGCCATCAAAACCAAGCTACTCGAAGATCGAAGAAATGCTAATCCAATTAATGACCAAAACAAATGAAGCAGAGAAGAAAGCCGATTCAAGAGCTGTTGCTATCAGCGGAGTATTATTAAAACATGAAGCCGATCTCAAAAGTCAACAAGCATCACTTTAGAATCTAGAAACCCAAATCGGACAAATTTCTCGACAATTATCCGAAAGACCACCTGGCACTCTTCCAAGCGATACAATCACCAACCCGAATGCGACCGCTAACGCCGTTACACTCAGGAGTGGTACAACCACTGTTGTTCCTCCAACTTTGGAGAAAAGTCTCCTGATGAAACGCATGAAAGACTGACCCCAACAAGCATAGTACAGCCTAAGGAACCAGTCCAAACCTATGTTCCGCCTATTCCATATCCTGGAAGACTGAAGCAGGAGCGATTGGAAGCCCAGTATGGGAAGTTTCTATAACTTTTTAAGCAACTCCATATCAATATCCCTTTTGTCGAAGCTATCGCTCAAATGCCGAAATACGCCAAGTTTCTCAAAGAAGTGCTGACAAACAAAAGGAAGCTGCAGGAGCTCTCGCATGTCACCCTAAGTGAAGAATGTTCAGCTATCCTCCAAAGCAAGCTACCGACAAAGATGACTGATCCAGGGATCTTTACTATCCCTTGTCTCATAGGAAATTTATCTGTTAGCAATGCCCTGGCTGACCTAGGAGCTAGTATTAATTTGATGCCTTATGCGGTTTTTGCAAAACTAGTGATAGGAGAACCAAAGCCCACCCGCATGAGTATTCAGTTAGTTGACCGATCTGTTAAATATCCTCGGGGCATTGTTGAAAACATGCTTGTCAAAATTGACAAGTTCGTTTTCCCAGTAGATTTTTTGATTCTAGACATGGAGGAAGACAAAAGTGTACCTCTAATTTTAGGAAGACCCTTTTTAGCCACCGCAAAGGCTATCATTGATGTTTGCACCGGCAAACTCACTCTTAGGGTCAATGACGAGGCAATCAATTTTGACATAGGAAAATCTATGCAATATCCGCAACAACACGATGACACCTTATACTGTGTTGATGTCATAGACTCCATCGTAAGTTGCTATATGAGAGATTCCTCCATCAATACTCCCCTAGAAACACAAGTCTTAGACAAAACACTAAACAAACCCATTTTAGAAAATGAAAATTTCAATAAAAACTACCACGAAGAATCAGAAACGATATACGAAATCATTGAAAACAATGATAAATCAAAACCATCAATCGAAGAACCACCAGCCTTAGAGTTAAAAGAACTACCAAAACATCTCGAATACGCCTTCCTAGAAAAAGATTCTCAACTCCCAGTAATTATTTCATCTCACCTTTCCAAAGAAGAGAAAGACGAACTTCTTAAGGTTCTCAAAAACCATAAGAAGGCCATCGCATGGAAGATCATGGATATCAAGGGCATCAGTCCCTCTTTTTGTACTTACAAAATCCTCATGGTGGAAGAATACAAACCCGTGGTCCAACATCAAAGACGTCTCAACCCCAACATGCAAGATGTGGTGAAGAAGGAAGCAATCAAACTGCTTGATGCCGGATTAATCTACCCGATCTCGGATTCACCTTGGGTTAGTCCCGTTCAAGTAGAACCCAAGAAGGGAGGAATGACAGTCGTAATGAACGAAAAGGACGGGCTAATACCGATAAGAACCATCACAGGCTGGCGAGTTTGCATCGATTACCGGAAGCTTAATGATGCCACAAGAAAAGATCATTTTCCACTTCCTTTCATAGATCAAATGCTAGAACGATTATCTGGAAAAATGTTCTACTGTTTTCTTGATGGATTTTCCAGATACTTTAAGGTTCCCATTGCTCCTGAAGATCGGGAGAAAACTACTTTTACATGTCCATACGGAACCTTCGCCTACCGAAGAATGCCATTTGGATTATTTAATGCTCCGGCCACCATCCAACATTGCATGGTGGCCATCTTTCATGAAATGATCAAGCACTCTATGGAAGTTTTCATGGACGACTTCTCAGTCTTCGGAGACTCATTCGATCATTGTCTGAAAAACCTAGACAAAATGCTGGCTAGGTGTGAAGAAGTAAACTTAGTACTCAACTGGGAAAAATGCCACTTTATGGTCAAAGAGGGCATTGTTCTCGGTCATAAGATTTCTCAAAACCGACTAGAAGTTGATAGGGCCAAAATAGAAACCATATCCAAACTCCCACCACCAACTTCAGTCAAAGCCATTAGAAGTTTTCTAGGTCACGCCGGTTTCTACCGCCGCTTCATAAAAGACTTCTCAAAAATCTCAAGACCTATGACCAAACTTCTAGAGAAAGACGCACCATTCTTCTTATTTGAAGAATGTGTTGAGTCATTCAATACACTGAAAGACAAACTTTTCAACGCACCAATCATGACCACACCCTACTGGACCCTTCCATTCGAAATCATGTGCGATGCAAGTGACTTTGCAGTTGGAGCCGTACTAGGACAACGCAAAGAAAAACACTTTCACCCAATTTACTATGCTAGTAAAACTCTTAACGATGCACAGGAGAATTATACCACAACTGAAAAAGAGTTACTAGCAGTAGTATTTGCCTTTGAAAAATTTAGATCATACCTAGTCCTTTCCAAAACCATTTTTTACACCGATCATGCCGCAATACAATACCTATTCAACGAACAAGATGCCAAACCTATTCTCATCCGATGGATCCTACTATTCCAAGAATTTGACATCGAAGTTAAAGACAAGAAGGGAGCAGAAAATGTAGTCGCAGACCATCTTTCACGATTAGAATGTCCAACTCCCGAAGAGCTTCAAGAAGAAATTATCAACGGTAATTTCCCACATGAGGTTCTCATGCACATTCAAGGAGTGATGGAAGAAAAGGACGAAAGTCCTTGGTATGCCGACTTCGCCAATTACTTAGCTTGTAGGATCCTCAGAAAAGGACTTACTCATCAACAACGCAAGAAATTCTTCTCCAATCTTAAGTTTTACTTCTGGGAAGATCCAAACGTGTTTAGGATAGGTGCGGATCAAGTAATTCGTAGGTGTGTAGCAGGCAAGGAGGCCTTAGACATTCTCAAACATTGCCATGAAGGACCAACAGGTGGACACCACGGTACTGCCACCACGGTCAGGAAAGTGTTTGATGCAGGATTTTTCTGGCACAATATATACAAAGATACACATACTTTGATCCAAGCATGCGATGCTTATCAAAGAGCCGGGAACATCTCATCAAAAAATGAGATGGCTCAAAAAGACATTCAAATTTGTGAAATCTTTGATGTATGAGGGATAGATTTCATGGGGCCATTTCCTAACTCATTCGGAAATAAATACATCCTTGTAGCAGTAGACTACGTGTCTAAATAGGTAGAAGCACAAGCTCTTCCCACCAACGATGCTCGAGTAGTTGTATGATTTCTGAAAAAGTTATTCTCAAGATTCGGTACTCCAAAAACCCTCATCAGCGACAGAGGTACTCACTTCTGTAACACCCTGATGGACAAAGTCTTAGCACGGTATGGGGTTCACCACTGACTAGCAACACCATATCACCCTCAGACCAGTGGGCAGGTGGAGGTCTCAAACCGAGAAATTAAGAGGATTTTAGAAAGAAGTGTGGGGATGAATCGCAAAAATTGGGCAGAAAAGTTAGATGACGCATTGTGGGCCCTCAGGACGACCTACAAAACTCCCATAGGAACGACACCCTTCAAGCTCGTTTACGGGAAGGCATGTCATCTACCAGTAGAATTAAAACACAAAGATTATTGGGCCCTTAGAGCAGTGAATTTTGATCTAACGTCCGCCGGAGTAAACCGGGAAGATCAAATTCGTGAGCTAGAAGAACTGAGAACATTGGCCTACGAAAATTCCTGGTCCTAGAAGGAGAAGACTAAACGCATACACGACGCTCATTTAAAAGGAAACAAAATATTTCAAGTCGGCGATCGTGTACTGTTATACAACGCTCGTTTACGTCTTTTCCCAGGAAAACTGAAATCCTGATGGACAGGTCCATACGTAGTTGAAACAGTTTTTTACTATGGAACCATCGAAAATTCAAGTTCAAACGGCCAGATGTTCAAAGTAAATGGACATCGATTAAAACCATACATCGACGGTCCACTTAAAAAAGTTTTGGAGGTACTAACCCTCCAAACTATTTAAATTAAGAAATTAAGGAAACAAGGTCTGGCCGAGACCTTCACAAAACTAGGCCTTGTAAAAAAATAAATAATAGAATATATATATATATATATATAATTTCAAAAAAATCACAGGGGCGTGCTCCTTAAAGCACGCTCCTGTGCCTAAAAATGCGGGCCGGCATCTACGCTGCAAAAATTTCAGTCAGACTGGTTTGTAACTGAATTGTCAGAGTAAAAACACGGGGGCGTGCTTCCAAAAGCACGGTGCCATGCTCGGTTTCCTGTTTGGTTATAAAAGGCACCTTGTGTCATTGCATTCCTTGCACAAACCAAAACCAAAAACCTCTGATAATTCAGCATGCCAACTGAGATGAATGAAGCAATTCCCATTTCCCGACATCCGAGAAACGATGCCCACCATGTTTCCAAAACCGAGCTTCTTTTGAAACTTCAAGAGCTCGTGGGAGAACTCACCGAAATGAATTTCCTTGCTGAGATGCGTCTCGTGCAACTCACCGAATTGGTGGAAAACATGAAAATGGAACTCCGAAACATCAACGAACAACTCCAGTTTAAGTTCTCGGTTTCACTTATTTTCCACCACCAGGACCATTCGGAGGAGGAGAGCATTAAGCAAGTGCATTAAGCACAATGTGTTAGGACTTCGGGCTTAACCCGATTATTTTTTTTTCTTAGGAAACTCGGGCTTATCCCGTAACTGTTCTAGGATTTTTAATTAATGAAAAGTAATTTTTAGATGACCAAACTTCCAAATTATCACAATAAACGTCATTCTAAAAATTCCGGATCGTGAATCATGTTGAAAACAAAAAAAGAAATACACTGTGACAAAAAGCACGGGCCGTGCTTTCCTAATCACAAGGCCGTGGTCACCCAGAATCTTCAACATGATACGGCTGACCCCGTACAATTCTCTGACTCAGAAACATTTATTCTTCTAGCAGCACGGGGCCGTGCTCCAATAAACACGGTGTCGTGTTCAACTTTCCAGTCTCTATATAATGCATGCATAAATTCACTATTCCATTCACACCAAACAAAAACTACCCAAATGGAAGGAAAACGGGTTGAATGGAAGCCAGTGAAGAAGGGGAAACAACATGAATCTTCCTTCCTTGAGGAACAAATCATGAGACTCCAATGCATCGTAAGAGACCAAGTTGAGAGCAACATGCAGACCGAGGCTCGAGTAATCGAGTTGATTAACAAAGTCGACCTGCTTAGGTTCGAGAACTTCCATGTTGTGGATGGCCACCACAAAGATGTGACTTCCAAACTTAACTTTCTCAACCAAGAACTCGTCACGCTCAACAAAAAGCTTGACGAACTTTTGGAAGCCAAACGAACACCACCACACATCCAGGACTTGTTCGGGGGTGGTGGCCGTTGAAGTTCTGACTTTGTTTAGTGTTGAAGTTGTTCCCGCTAGTACTATGTGTTAGGACCCGAGAATTGTTGATGTACTTTTCATTTTATCTATCTTTTGGTTATGTCTTTAATTATATGTTTTTAATGAAATATAGGATGTTTAATTACCATGTTAAAATAACCAGAAAATAAAAACCAGTTAAAATCAAACCAGCTCGACAAAATAAACAAAACAGTATTGTCTGCATTAAGCAGCACGCTACCATGCTCCAAAATCACGGGGCCGTGTTTTTGGTGTCAGGGCAGTTACGAGTTTTAACTTTGATAAAATAACTTTCTAACATATCCAACCCTAATTTCACTGCATTCTAAACCGAGAACCGCCGACCGTCAACCATTTTGCAAATTTCTTCATCTAATCTTCAATCCTAAACCTAAGGTATGTTAATTTAACAATTGCATTACTCAGATTCGTCATTCTAGGTTTAGATTAATCCTAAAATTGTTCAAATCGACCAAATCGGGTCAAAACCCAAAGAGGGTATGGGTTATTATGCTTGATTATGATGAATAGATTGTTGAATGTTTGATGGTTAGAGATTAATTGAAAGAAACAATTCGGGTTTTGGGTGTTAGAACAAATACCCGATGAACCATTAAACCCAATTGATATAACCGGTTAGAAACGAGGGTTCGAGTCTAAGTAAGTTAGAAATCGGTATTACATACACGAGTCGTGATCAACCAAAAGTCAAACATCAAAGAAAACTGAACCAGAAGCAGTAGCACGGGGCTGTGCTTCTGAAAGCACGCCGCCGTGCTTTGCTCTCTGTTTCAGCAAATTGAAAATTTTTCATGAGTTTTGTAAATGGCCGAGTATGGGGAAGAAGTTCATGCATTTTTAGTCTTCACCAGACATGATGCAAGAGATAGGCAAGCCAATGAAAGACTAAGCCACTTGAACAAGCGAATCCCTGAACCAAATTTCTATGCTTGCCAAAATACCCTACGCCAAGTTAATCAATGGAACCGATACAACAGGTTTGTGACGGGGCCGTCGAAGAGGGTTTTTTGAGCAAACAGGAGAGGCCGTAACGGAACTGACAAAGGAATTCTTAGCATCCTTTAACATAAGGAATAATTCAGATATGTGGGATAAAGATGCAATTGAGTTCAGGTGTGGAGGTGTATAGCGCAGAACGTCTTTCACCCAACTCGGGATTGATATGGGAATTCACACAAAAGAAGAAACAGAACAAGTAGTCTGGACCCATGCAAGGGTAGCATTTAAAAAGGAAGACAACAGCTGGTTTGAAGATACACAGACACGAGCATGGGAATTGTTGGGCTTCGAGGAAGAAACAAACCACATCAACACATCAAAAAGCACAGCCTTACGAGATCCATTGATGACATATATTCACCAGCTACTAAGCAAGACGCTAACAGCATGTGGCAGAAATAAAGGAGTGGTGAATTTACGGGATCTGTGGGCACTTTACTGCATAAGAAATGAAATTGATTGCAACATTACTTATCTCTTCTGTCAACTTTTCAGAACTAATGCAACAACTGCAGATCCAAGGACTCCACTCGTCGGTGGCGCATGGATCTACAAGCTTTACAAAGCTTATGATGTAGACGTAGAAGGGACCGAAAATCCGAAACCTATTGCTCTTGACCTCAACCTCTGTTACAGGTTGCAGATAGCTCAAATCCTAGTATAGAACCAGAAATTTCGAGGTTCGTGAACAGCCGCGGCCACATTTGGGACCCGAAAGGCCAGTCGGAAATGATGATGGAAGAAGAACGGAGAAAAGAATGGAAGCTGAGTACAAACGAACAAGGATCCGTTTGACCAGGACACGAGTAACTGATGACTGACGGCACAGGTAGATTGGGCATGGGCACGGGCATGGGTTGGTAGTACCTTATGAACTTACTATTATTTGTGTTTGAACAATTCACTTTTCATCGTACTTGTTTGTTTGTGTTTGTGTTGGTTTGGATACTATTATGGCCATGAGTGCCAAAGACATTATGCTAGGTACTAATTTAGCCCGAAAAGGCAAGGGATGGATGATTCCATACCCAATTTTCAATAGTTTATGCTTGGTTGTTTGTGGTTGTTCGCAGTTTTATATTATACAGGTACAAAAACAGGAAAACGGACAAAAAACAGGGGACGCTCTGCTGAAATTTCGTTAACCCTTAGGGAAGTAACTCTCCATTTTTACCCATAATACTCAATAAGAATTTTTATATTTTCATGAATCTTGTCACATTGAGGACAATGTGAGATTCAAGTGTGGGGAGGGGAATTACTTGACCAATTGTTTGTCCAACTAATTATAAAAAAATTCTCTAAAACAAATATTTTTGCAGAAGATAAAGATTATTCTAAACCTAAAAAGAAATCCAAAAAAATTTTTTGCAAATAACCAATCATTAAAAAGTGAAAAAGTAAGAAAAAGTTTTGTAATATTGAGAATAAATTTATGCAAAATATGGCGTTAATACCCAATTCCTCCGTTACTGTGAGATAAACCTCATGCCGTATAAATATTTTTTGGAAGCTTTGAGTGAGTCATATGTTTCATGTGATTTAGAACTTGTCGCAATTATTCATTTCAAGACCGCACGAAGAGTTGTATAAGGAAGAAGGTAATATTTACGCAATTCCATCAAACCCCTTATCAAACTACAAAACCCAAAAACCCGATCACTTTATCCATTTTCACCGGTAAAATACAACACTGGTCTTTTACCGGCAGACCCTAAAGAACTGGAAATGCATTCTTTCAATTTCAATTTCCTTGCTGCATACACTTCACAAAACCTAGGTTTCCTCCAGAACTTAGGGAGAGAATCTTTCTCTTTAGCAATGAGGTGAGGAAAAAGTGGCGTTAAAACGAACAAAGGCCACCATTCTGTGGAATTTCCAAAAACGCAATGAAGAGAAGAGCAAAAAGATATGAACGATGTTTATGTTGAGGAAACTGGTCCCACGAAGGAAGATGTAGAAAAAGTCACCCGAACTAATGCGGGTGGGGGCTATTAGGCTCAAAGCCGAACGATCCATTAGAGTTGGAATTTATATTCAGAAAAGGATTGAGGAAGAATTGATCCACATCCTCGATAAAACTGGTCTTGACGATCTGACCTTATAAGAGTCATTAGGTATATATATATAAATATATATATATATATAACTCTTGGAGAAAAAGGATCTAAACATCGAAAACATCTCAAAACTCCCAACAAACAGTGGAAGTTGTATTTACCATTAACCCTTGAACCACCACAAAATACCAATTCCGACTCACACTAAACCAAAACCTTTTTTACCTTCTGATCTATGCAACCCTTCAAATGGTGGAGATTTGAAATTGTTACAGGCTTATTTATCACAGGTTGCATTTTGGCTAAGAGTGTTCACATACTTACATCACAGGTATGATCAGATATAAAACCGAGTGTGAGTGAACATTGTGAGAATGTGACGTTTTGCATAAACGGAAACTCATAAAAACTAAAGTTCTCTCTTTTATCACTAACATAAAGATTGGTTATTTTGTTCGTCTTCTTGAAGCTCACTTAAGGGGTAGCTATGATCTAAATTTGCTGTTTTTAGAGGATATTTATAAGAGGATTGCTTGAGGACAAGCAATGTTCAAGTGTGGGGATGTTTGATGTACATATAAATATACATCTTTTCGGCATCAAATAATCTCTAAAAACTGCAATTTCTATCCAATAACATAGCATAGAAGACTACTTATCATAATAAAACTTAATTTTAGGTGAAACCAAGCCTCAAACAAAGAAACAAGCAAAAAGACGAAGAAAAACAGAAGAAAACACAAGAAAACAAAGAAACACGCCCGCATGCCCCAAGAAACACGCCCCCATGCTTCTGAAACAAGAAAAGACAAAATCTGGAAGCAAAAGCACGGGGCCGTGCTCATCATGCATGGGGCCATGGACGAGAACACAGAAAAAACAAAGAAGAATTGAGCACATGTCACTAAAAATCACGGGGCCGTGCCTATCAACCACGGGGTCGTGGCCACATCACAGAAAAGACAAAACAAATCTGGAACATGTCATAAAAATTCATGGGGCCGTGCTTCACACTCCAGATTGCCTATAAATAGAGGCTCTTGTGCCGTTTGAAGAGTGTGACTTGAAAAGAATTCTCTCCGGTTTTCACTTATAAAAACACACACTAACACTCACTTTGAAGATCTAGTGAAGAGTTTGATGGTTTGGAGGTCATCACAACTAATCATCATCATCAACCATCATTACCATCATTAAGAAGAATGATTCATCTACAATTGGTTAGATTGTTCCAAGTTTAATCATGTATTTGTTATTATCAATCATCTTAATGTTTATCACTATGCTCATTATGAGCTAAACTTATTTTACCATCTAAAATCTATGAAGAAGCTTTGTTTTACTTGATAATTAACCAAAACATGTGATGTAGTCTAATAAAGTACATGGTTATATTACAATTATTTTTTGATGAGAATGTTTCACCATCTTAAATCACTAAATCAAAGTTGGTGGTTGTCAATATCTTTGGCAATCGTTCATGATCGATTCGTGTTCTTGAAAGATAGAAATACTTTGATACATTATCGAAACATGGATCCTTATATTGTACTTAGAAATGATGAGATATAAGTTATGGTGTATTTTTTTAAATCTTGGTAATCCGAAAATGGCTTTGCTTAGGATATCAAATTAGTTAAAGAAACCATATGTTAAGGGGAATGTGTAATTATAACCTACATAAATCAACCAAGGGGAGGTTGTGTGATGAACTACAATCACCCGAAGTTGTTAGAATTGGTATTTGAGAAATCTAAGTCAATCCTAATCTTTCTACTTTACGAAACTACTTGTCAACTCAAATCGACATCATTGAGATGGTATGACATTAGGAAATGGTGGACTTTAAAATGCGCATACCATCTCCTTAGTGTCGAAGATGCTCACTTAAGGCTTAAGGAGCTATCTATCATATATTGCTACGGCAAGTTCATCACATGTCTACATATTAATTATCAATGCTAAAATGGAGTGGATTCTTGATCTTAGATGGTAACCTTCGCATAATTGAACAACTCGTTTAGGATCTCTTTTCTCGGTCACCTATATATTATATATATAAGTATTTATATTTTATAAAAAGTTTAAAAATCAACCCCAAAATGATTAAAACCTCCGATTGAAGTAAAACAACGATTTATTATTAGAAACCTTTGTATCCATGGATCGATACTTGGTTCTTACCAATACTATTCTACATATACGATAGGTACACTTGCCTGTTTTGTGTGTGTTTAGTCTTTGTAGAAATCACTTTTATAAATTTAAAACACGATCTTGTGCAAAAGCAAATCATCCAACTTCTTGTAATTTTAAGACGCACGTGCACAGCACATCAGTCGCCCTTGGGAGATCTGGAGATTCAAGACCTTTGTTTTCAGTTCACGAACATCATTAACAAGTTTAATTGGTTTGTCATTTGTGTCATTGCAAGCCAACTGTATGATGGGCATGTCTCGTATTATTACGAGACGGACTAAGGCAAGGAGCTGGAGACGGAAGCAACCATCTATATAGAAGCCTACAAGTAATTTTTTTGCCCTCGTTTTGTTTATTTACTATATTAGGCTTCTGTATTAGATGGAATTTATTATGTATATGTTTTTTTGCTTTAGTTTTAGCTTGTTGTACTGGGCCTACGGCCTCAAACCATGTAATTTTCCCATTTGGGCCACCACATAACGCCCAATGAATAGACCTAGGTACATAAAATATAGACATAATATTATGCTCCATGCACTCATAACTTTTCTCTTCTGTTCTCTCTCTACCTCTCCTACTTTCTTTCTCTACATTTGTGCTTTACATTATCGATCCAAGATCAAGGTATCTTTGGTGATTTCCGCTCACTGAAGATACAAATTGATCCAAACTTAATTGTTAGATCCATTCACGAGACCTACATCAATAACCACAATACTTAATACTCCAAACAGGGCATGAGGAGATCGCTTAAGATACTACAAAGATTTTTTTAATATGCAAACTTTACCTAAACCCCTCCCCCATCCGATGAGCAATAAACCCGGGTGGTTGGTCAATGTATACCTCCCCTTTCAAATTTTCATGTAAAAATGCATTTATTAGGCAAACTGGAAATAAATAATCTCATATTTTGTGTATTAGCCGATATTAATCTCACATTTAAAAATCACTACCAGCGGTCCAACCTTACAATTATTTTTGTCTTAATGGACCTCCGTTAAAAAATACTTACATCGTTAAGTTTTTATTCCGAATTTCAAAGCGATGCTTTAGGGCTTTTGATCGGAACAAGGCTACGAGTTTACTGATGTAAAACTTATATCGAAACGGTGATCCAAACACCAAAAAAAATGTTTCAATTCGGGTATTTTAATTTCAAATTAACAAAAATCAAGCCATCTGAATCACCGTTTCGAGATAAGTTTTGCATCAATCGACTAGTATCTTTTAGCAGAGATCCATTAAGACAAAAAAAAAGTTGAAAGGTTGGACAGTTGGTAGTGATTTTTAATGGTTGTATTATTGTTGGCCAATACACAAAAGGTGGGATTATTTACTTCCAATTTTTTTTTTTTTTGCTCAATGTATACTTCTCTTTCAAATTTCCATGTAAATATGCATTTTTTTATATGTCAAGTTGATTCAATTCCCAATTATATATGTCGGCCAGTGCGATGAACAGACGAACATATGATAACTTGGCAACTTGAGAGAAATTCCTAGATGATCCATGCCATATGTCTAAGCATAGCCTTTTCCTACCATTTTTTTTGAAAGGAAAGCTTGAAATAAAAACCATACTCCGGAAAGAAAAACCTAACCGGCACAAAAACAAAAATTACATGGTAAGTATCGGGGTTTTGAGCAATGCTACTCAGTTCAAATAAAACTTACAAGTGCGAGATGCTAACCACTAGTTAGGTCAAAAATTACAAAAGCAATAATTGGACAAATTCGTTAAGTGAGGTAGAGTGTTCTTCAAATATATGGTAAGTAAATGCGGTAAAAAGAAAGTGGCAAGCGATGTAGCGAGGAAAAGCCTTAGATCCTAGTGAGGATCCTCAGAAAAAACCTCAGGAGAGGAAAATTATCCCCTACCTCAATTTATTAATAACGAAAAAAAGTTATTACAACTCGAGAACTTTGATGAGAACGACGACTAGAGTACAGTAGTGGGTGTTATGAGTGCAGAGAATGTGTTCTAAGGCATTTCATCAAGCCTCATTATATAGAAAGTAAAAATATAAATAAATATTTCTATAAATATGGGAACCCTACCTATTGTGACCATTAGAAGACTTATTCTACTACTCATGTGCTCTTCAATAGTTCTCTGAGTATTCATGTAAGATATAGTCATTCTAGCCGTTGTGAGCTTTTATAGACTTTAGTAGCCTGCAAGTAAAAATAAATACAACTTATATTAGTTCATGATACTGGAGCTTACTAGACATCCCAGCTGCCGGAATACTTGTCAAGATCATGCTCGAGATATATTGACCCCTAACAATTGTCCCAAAAAATATGACAGTTGTGAACCATGAATTTACAGTTGTTATTCTTACACTTAACGATAATTTGAAATTTGACTGCTTGAAGGGAATCGATAAGGCTTGGTGCAATTTCCAAAGCATTTTAACCGCCACTCCTTAACACTTTATAATAAATCCCTATAATTACTGTGAACTTCCATTTATCTCATATCATTTCTTGGATCCGGGTAACTCTTCTTCTCTCTTCCTTTAGAATTTCTATGCCTCCCACTTTTTACCTTCATGGTTAAGAAAAGATCAAGACCCCCTGCTTCTTCTGGTGACAATCTTCACCTTGACTTCTCTTGTCAACATATATTGTTGATCCTGACTTCGAGACCTGCAATTTCTATGACTTGGACCTAATAGTTCTAAAATCCGTTCTAGACGAAACTATACTCCGGTCATTTGATAAGAGCATCTAATCCGACTGTATTTATAAAATATCGGTCGGCCTCTTGGCTTACCCATTCACTCTTGGTTTGACCTACCCATTTATTGACTTTATTTCTCGCTTTTTTGAATTTACCGGCATTAGCTATATCCAAGCCATGTCGATGTTATAGATGATCATGTTTCTTCTTTGTAGGATTGTCACAACCCACAACATCGATCTGCAGATTTGCGACCTTGCCACCATATACAAACTTAGAACCCATGGTTTTTGTCGATTTGTTCTTCAACTAATGTCCGATTAACTTCCCCTGGTTTTAAGCACTAAAAGAAATGATGGGCAATGGTATAGGAGGTTCTTCTTTGTCCAAAGAAATTCCATCCACGGGCTAAAGAACTCATTTACTGATGGGTTAAAAGGTAGAAAGTATTTAGAACTCTTAAAAGCAATATGGTATAATCGACCCTAAGCTCTTTCTTTTGTGATTTCAATAAAGTTTTCGAATCCTACAACTCCTATATATTGTGCATTGAAGAGGATCCTTGAGATATTAAGGATCCCTGAAGAGGAACGCTCCTTTCACCTTGAGATTTTGCTTTCATCGGATTCCGAGCAGTTATCAACCGGGAAAATGTCACGTTAGACAATTATTCCTTACTGCTTCGTATTTGAGAACTTTCTTTACTTCGAGATCCTGATCTATGTTGCAACAAGCCAAGGAATGGGACTTGATAACCCATAGAGCATCACTATGAAGAAGGAACCTGTTGCTGTTGAAGTTTCTAAGCCACTCCCTCCAGCTTCCCGAACTAGAGCATCCATTTCTCGGAAGATGAAGGCCATCGAGGCTTCCGGGTCCACTCTTGAGTCATTGAAATTTGATAATTATAAGCCTCTTCCTATCCAGGTAAAGACCCTGTAATTTCCTTTAGTGAAGAAATGTTTATAGTATTAATCATGTTTTTTTATTGCAAGGTCTCACTTGACCAAGATCTATCAAGCCATTCTCCAGGAGGTCAAGGAGCAGATGAGACGCTTGATGGAATGTCTCGCCTTGCTGATGCCTGAGTCACTGCTATGAACGGGCAATCCCGACAGCTTAAGAATCTAAAGAAGGACCATGAGAGGCTTAAGGACTCGCTTGCTGATGAGATGGAGAAGTTTAGGAAATATTGCTTAATGTTGATTTTTCCATCTACTTGGCGAAGATTAACTTGATGAAGCAAGCTCTCAATCCTACTTTCGACAAGACTACTTGGGATCTTAAAGGCTTGGAGACGGGTCAGGTACCGGAGAAGGGTCAGCCTATAGAGAGCAAGTTTATAGAAGGAGCTAGAGGCGAAGCTTAGAAGATGGAGGTGAAAGCAGCTGAGTATCCTGCTACGGGGGCGATGAAGAATGATAAAGACAAGGCATGAGCCCCCTTATTTCATGTTTGGGTTATTTTATATGGATGTAACTTGATACAATTTACTTTTCATGTTTGTGGTGATATTTTGAAAAATTTACCTTCATGCTTGTAATATAATGAATAGTCTAAGGTGAAGGGATCCTAACTTTCAAGACGAAACCTCAACTATAACTAATTTACTAGGAAAAACTTTTTAATATCTCCGATGGGGGCATCCTGGGTTCCATGACGAAGTCAGAGATTTTAATTAATATAATGATAACCTTTATATTTTACTTACATCTATTCTATTTTAATGTTAAAAAATGCCGAGAAACACTTTTGTGAAAATGTACTTAGTTAAATTAGCCTAAAATATAATTTTGACAATAGTCTTTCACCACATACCTAGAAAAGTAAACAAATGATCAAACCTGTTGGATAGAATAGGATTTATATTGATAGGCATGAGGAGTCGTTGGACTTTGAAGACTATCCATAATAACTTCCTGAGTTCAGCCTAGAAATCCTGCAACATATATTAAACTTTGATTGATCATAAAGATCTTGGGGAAAATCTTGAAAATAACTTTGATTGATCATAAAGATTCTAGGGGAAATCCCAAAAATAACTTTGATCGATCATAAATATCCTGGGGAAAATCCCGAAAATAACTTTGATTTATCATAAAGATCCTAGGGAAATCCCAAAAATAACTTTGATCTTTAGTTAACACCTAAGTGTTAAATACTTGGAAAAGCCAATCATAAGTGACATGAAAATACCAAAACCTTAAGTAAATATTTGGGGCAAGCAAAGGTTGTATAACATGTTCATAGTATTCCATTGATAATATACCTGAGGATCCAACATGTAGCCAATCATAATGAAATTGTCAGCCACCGTTAAATGAACTGGTCCCACCATCTTGAACTACATGTGGCCAGCGTGCGCCCAGGCGGTGTGTTTATACTCAATTCTTAAAAAGGTGAAAACCTTTAATCCTTATAAGGGATTAAAACCTTAATGGTGGAGAGGTGGCCAAACCCCTTGGAATGCATTTACTTCTTAGTCGGGATCATTCTGCAAAAACACTACAACCTTTGTGAGGGTAGGTGTTAACTTGGCTAACACCCCTCCGATGCTTAAGTTAGTATGGGATTCAAAAATAATATAAAAAGAAATAAATGATTGAAATAGTAAGGTTAAGATACATACCATACTAAGTTAGAAATAAAAATCTAACTTACCTGAAATATAACTTAAGATGAATAGCATTCAGGATCTTGGAAGGATCTTGCCATCTCAAGTAGCTAACTAATATGCTCCCTTTCCTACTTCGGCATCAACCAAGTATGGTCCTTCCCATTTGGGTGCTACTTTTCCATCTTTAGATCTGACGTTTTGTTGTATAACTTGTCTATCCTTTCCTTTCCTGGTATGTTGCAATGCGAATCCTAGCAGAATCCATGACTTCACCACATCAGGATCATTGGCAAGATCCTAATTGTTGGTTTCGGGATTCTGTATGCAGAAGCTTGCTATAAGGATCACCATTTCAGTTGGGATCATCTCTTCGGCTCCAAACACTAAAGAGAAAGGAGTTTGATCGGAAGCATTATTTGATGTAGTTCTATCTGCCTATAATAGAAATGGCAGTTCTTCGGCCCAATTTCCTATCTTTGTCCCTAGCTTCTACAAATTATTGACGATGATATAATTCAAAGATTCTACTTGTTCATTGGCATGGGGTGTACATGAGTGGAAATGATCATTTTAATCCCCCATGCAACATAGAATTCGGTGGTTCTCTTGCCAATGAATTGAGACCCATTTTCGTAGATTATCTCGGCCGGGATCCCGAATCGCGTCAAGATATCCTTTTTGATGAAAGATATCACTTCTTGTTCTCTAACTTAGGCAAATGTTTCTGCTTCAATCCATTTGAAAAAGTATGATGTCATTGCCAACATGAAAACCTTTCCTCCTAGAGCCTATGGTGATTTTTCTACGATATCCATTCCCCAATTCATGAAGGGCTATGGAAATACAATCGGATGGATCGGTTCAGGCGGTTGGTGAAAAAATGTTGTTGTGTATTAGGCAATATCACATCTTTGGGCATTGATCTTTGCAAACTTTCTCATGGTTGGCCAATAATAACCAGACTTGGGGATCTTGGAGAACAAGGATCGACATCCATTGATTTTCCATAGTCGCCTTCAGGCATTACAAGTATGGACCTACAAAAGACTTTTGATAGAGGATGTCATTTATAATAACAAACCGATATACATTCATATCAAAGGCTTTAGGATTTTCATCTTTATGGATCTCATTATATTGCAAGAATTTCTTGATAGGTAGGATCCAGGATTCCTGAAAGATTTGAGGATCCTTCTCAGTGATGTCTTTTATTACTTCATTTTCATTGTGAGTAGGCATATCTATGTCCATGATCAGGGTATGTAGGTCGGAATTTTTATTTCTGTTGGGATCCTGAAAGTCGGTCCAAGATTTTCCAAAGCATCTACTTCAGCATTCTCCTCTCTAGATACTTGTTCAAAGACAAAGGAATCAAATTTCTCTGCCAGACTTTTGACTATCTGGATATATTTTGTTAGTATCTTACTTCTGACTGCATAGGAGTCGTTGAAGTGATTAGCAATCAATAAGCAATCCACAAATACATGAATACTTCTAATTTATAAATCCTTAGATAGCTTAAGGCCAACAATTAAAGCTTTGTACTCAACTTCATTGTTGGTAGCTTGGAAATCACATCTGATTTCTAGGGGTATTAAGTCCCCCCCCCCCAGTGGCGATTTCAGGATGATTCCTGAGCATGTACCCCTAACAATTAAGGCCCATCAGTAAATAATATCCGTTTAACCTTATCCTGGTCTAGTTGTTGAACTTCCCTATCAGCTTCTTGATGGATATCACTAGTAGTAGATAGGGTGTTGTTGGCCTTCGTGATCCTTGACTAGTACAGTACTCACTATATCTCAGGATACTGTGAGATAGAAGAATAGCGGTTCACCATCTTATGGCTTCATGAGTAGAGGTGCTGTTGACAAATATTTTTTTAAGTCTTAAAGCACCTTCTCATGCTTCTGTCCCTGCTCAAACTTCTTTTATTCTTCTTCAAGATATCGTAGAACTCTTTGCAGCTTTTAAAGGATCTTGAAATGAATTTGTTTTAGGTTGCGAACCAACCAGCTAATCTTTAAGCATCCTTTATATTGACTAGTGCTTTCAAGTATGCAACATCTTTGATTTGCTATGGACTTGCTTCTGTCCCTCTTTTGGATACCATATATCCTAAGAAATTCCCTGCCCCCACTCCAAAATGGCACTTGGACGGATTCAGTATCTTGTTATATTTGACAAGGATATCAAAGGGTTCTTGAAGATCCTGGAGGTGATCCTAAACTTTCTGCGACTTCACCACCATATCATTAATGTAGACTTTCATGGTGTCCCCCGGTTTCTCTTTGAAAATCATGTTGACTAGTCTTGGATATGTTCCACCTGCATTTTTTAAACCAAAAGTGTAAGGCCCCGTTACCGGTGCCCCACGTTGGACGTTGGATTTACTCATAAACATAGTTCTAATCATCAGAGTTAATAAAAACATATGTGGAATATAAAAACTTTCATAAAACATTTCATAGAAATCCATATTTTGACTTAAAACATCATCTTGTCTTTCAAAATAAACTAAACATCAAACATGAACGTCTTGAGCTTTCCGATGCCAGTATCTTATTCAATACCACGCGTTCCCCTCAAGCGAGTTGTCTCATCCTACTCACCTGCGCGCATACTAAAAGTCAGCTATGCTGAGTGAGTTTTAGTTAATCATACATCATACAATACATATACTTACCTTCCATTATGCATCCGAAGATACATAATAATTACTTTACTAATTTAATTTCAATACATAATTTCATACATACTTTCATACTATATAATTACTGTCCATTCTATCTCAGATATTATTAGGGTCTGATCCCTCTGTCCTTGTCTATCTCAGATATTATTAGGGTCTGATCCCTTTCTTGTCTATCTCAGATATTATTAGGGTCTGATCCCTTTTCTTTTCTATCTCAGATATTATTAGGGTATGATCCTTGTTTACTTCTCTATCTCAGATATTATTAGGGTCTGATCCCTTTCTTCTCTATCTCGGATATTATTAGGGTTTGATCCTTTACTTCTTCATCTTCGTACATACAAAACTGTCTTTACATACCGTAACATACATATACTTTCTTTAATCATTATTACATACTCATATGTTGTACATACATATATATATATATATATCATACACATTCATCTTTCATATACATACATCCCTTGTCAATACGTACAATATCCGAAGATCGTTCACGTACCGACAAGCTTTCGTTCACAATCATAACATAATATCTATCACATCAATCATACATGGCATACACTGACCATTTAAGGTAAGTGTATTAACTATCACATCGAGTATTCACACAGCCCCGAAAAGATAACAAGGAAATGGGGCTAGAAACTCACTTGAATTCTGTTTCTTTCTCCATTTATCATAATTCCCTTATTTTATTATGCCCTGCTAACTGTATATAGGGTACATGAATCTATGCTCGTCTGATCTAATCCACTGGTCTAGTATTCGTTTTCTTTTACTTAGATTTTAAGCGAACTTAACATTAAGCGATCTTAACATTAAGCGAACTTAACATTAAGCGAACTTAACATTAAGCAAACCTAGCTTTACGTGAACTTATCATCAGGCGAACTTGTATGAGGCGATCTTATGTACACGCGAACTTCCATAGCGAAGTTATCCAGCAGCAGCGACGGGTTGTTTTTTTTATTAACCTTAACAAGCGTCTTACAATTTTAATACCCTTGTTATGGCTCGATATCACCCACTAACGTTTCCTAACCGTTTTCGTGCATATTTATCCCATACATGCCATAAATCTTGGACCTTTAAGCTTAAAAACGTCTAATACAAGTCACCGTACATAGCCATAGGTTCGTTAAGTTCGTTTCCAACGTTAATTTTGATACTTTACATTTCGTTTAGACCCGATTTACTTTATGTTTAAGTTTCATGGCTAAACGTTTATAAAAAAAATAAACTTTAAGATCAAGAATGTACCTTTTCGTTTTCGTTTTGGTCTTGGTTATCTAGATTATGAACTTTGAGTCTTGTATCTATCTTGTATAAAGCTTGTATAATAAAGATCTACACGAACTAACTTCCACTTGATCTTGAATCTCGCTCTTCTCTCTCGGCCGTATATATATATAGTGATATGTGTGTGTGTTTTTGAGTGTGTAGGAAAATATGGAAAGATGGAATGAGGATTAGGGTTTTAGGATGGTTTAAGGGGGTATTTATATCCCTTAAAGCCCATGGACCTAAGGCCCATTACCCTTTAATCCATCTTAATTAATCCAAGTCCATGATCTTTTCTTTATTAAACACTAGCTAATATTATTTAACACTCGACAACTTAACACAATCTTCCTTTATTTAATATTATAATATTTAGGACGTTACAAAAAGGCATAGCAGTATAGCAATATATGCATGTCGGATTCATAAAGGTCGTGTCTTCTTGATTTGATGGTACTGTTTGGATCTGTTGGAATTCCGAAGAAGCATCCATGAACATCAGCATCTCGTGTCCCGCTATCGCATCCAACAATGTGTCTATATGTGGAAAGTGGAAAGAATCCTTAGGACCGGCGTTGTTGAGGTCAGTGTAATCTACACAAACTCTCCACTTGTCATTCTTCTTCTGTACTACCACCATGTTATCCAGCCATCATGGGAACTTCACTTCCCTGATCATTCCAGCTTTCATCAGTCTTTTAACTTCCACTTGGATGATGGTATTCCTTTCTTGTGTGAACTTCCTTATCTGCTACTGGATTGACCTGAAACTTTTGTTCAAACATAACTTATGAGTAATAACATATTTATAAATACATGTCATATCCTCTGGCTTCCACGCGAAGGTGGAGATTCTGCTTATTAGGAATTTGATCAAATGCACTTCAATGTCTTTGGGAATCCCATTTCCTATTAACACTTTGATTTCAGAATCCTGATCATCTAGTTGTACTTCTTTTACTTCCTATTTAGCTGCTTCCAAGACATCATGTTCTTTGTTCTATGATTGATATGTTGGGATTTACTTTGTTGTTGGTTTCATTGATGAGGCATAGCAGTCTTTAGCCTCTTGTTGATCGCCTTGAATTTTGATAATTCCCCAAGGTGTTGGCATCATGATACACAGGCTATAGATTTAGGGAATAAGATAATGTTAAAAAAGGTTAGTGCATCAATGACAAAAAACTTATGGGTAGAACTTACTCCCTCAACATACACAGGAAGCTTGATTTCTCCCACGGTACTTTTCGCTTCACCACTGGATCCCACCAAGACTGACGATTTCGTTACAATCTTGGATTTAGGAATGTCATTATCTTCTTTCTAGATGGATGATATTCACTAAGCTTCCATTGTCCACTAGAATCCTATGTACAAAACAATTAGCAACATAAAGGGCTATAACCAAACCATCTTGATGAGAATCCTGAATGTTATCTCGATCTTCATCATTGAATAAGACTCCGGCTTCTTTGGGTAAGGTCATCTTCTTGGTTGGTCCCTCTAGCCTTTCAGTTTTAGCTACTTTGGCATTCCCCTTGGTTGTCGGGTAGGATGTACCACATATGTCTGAGCCCCCTAAGATAACATTCATGATTCGAGCACCTAGAGGTGGGGATCAGCACTTTTAGGATCCTTCTTATGATCTAGATTTATTTTCTTCTTTCCTAGCGGTTCTTTTAAGTGACCCTTGCTGAGCAAATAGTTGATCTCCTTTCTTAGGGAAATGCAATCATTTGTTAAGCGGTCAAAATCCTCATGAAAAGCACACTACTTATATTTGTCCTTCCAATCAACAATTTTTCTCGTTCTTGCATGACCATCTCGCTTTTTTTACTTAGTTTTTGCATGGCACATATTAGTCCAGGATTAACATCTAAAAAAGTAATCATTAAATTAGGATAAGACTCATCATCCTCATCGTAATCCACCATATTGACCCTACCGTATCTTGAATATGGCTTGGATCTGTATGGTTTGGATGATTAGGACTCTGACTTCCTGTCTAGGTGGTTGTAGTTGTTGGAACGGTCTAGCCTTTGCTTAACCATCTTGTCTTTGTAACAACTCGGTTTTTCATTTAATATTTTTAACCGTTTACCTGAACCATTTTCTTTTTCGAGAAATATAATCAATAAAATACCGTATTTATCGAATGATTATAATGTTTATCATATTTATTTATTTATTTCATTATATCTTTAAATTATATCCAAAATTTACCCTAACATTAAGTTTTAACCATTTTTGAATCCACACTTATAGTTGAGGGACCAAACTTCAAATTATTTAAAAGATTTTATATTGTAACTCTCCAACCCATATCCATACCTGTATTCATATCCAACCCGTGACCCGTCTAATTTCTTGCACCTTAAATAGCATGCTATAATTAAAATTGATTTCATTAGTTCGTTTATGTGATTTAAACCATCCTAACCCTTAAACTAATTAAATAACAAGATCAATTTGATTTGGGTTACGTTTCTAAACAAACAGTCTATAGCAATATATAAATTTACTACATAAAACATCATAATATTGCAATTATACTCTATTCCACCTCCTATATAACCCAACGATCAAAACCCCTAAACATAATTGCATCAATTTAGCCATAAAACCTTATGTTCGTTGCGTCTTGGCCGTCACTTCCTGTTCATCGTTCACCATCCATCCTTCGTTTTTTAAGGTAATTGTTTGGTGGCTTTTGGTCATTGTTGAGCAAGGATCAATATCCCTAACGTTAATAGAATCAACAGTTAACGAATTTATCGATTTGATTTCCTAGGGTTCATACTTCATATGGTTGTTTGTCTGTCTATATAAAATATTTTGTTGTCATGATATAAGCAATTTACTAGGTAGCTCAGTTGGTTGCGTGCATCATGCTTAAGACACTGGACAAGCTGGGGCACAGGTTCGAGCCTCCCCCAGCCCGTTTTTGGGTTGTTTTTGTTAAAAATCAGTTTTAATGATTATATAGTTAACTTAATTCTTTAAAACAATATATATATATATATATATATATATATATATATATATTAAATATAATAATGAATCAATATTTTTACAAAACCGCCATATTAACTTGTCACTTTTTCGAGCCTTGGTTAAACACCATATATATGTATATATTTATATATAAATACGTATATGTAATAGATTAATAAAGGTTAATAAAGGTTTTTAATATTTAAAAATGATTTTTTTTAATTTAATATATATATATATATATTAAAATTGATCATTAATTTATGTATTAAAAATATAGTTTAAGTATTTTATAAAAAATCATATTTTATTTAAATATTATTATTTATTATTTATTAGAAAAAATGGCAAAAGACGTCCTTCATGTTTAACTGGTTTTTCAGTGGACGTCCTTTATCAAAACAAATAGTAGAAAACATCCTTTACGTTTCAAAACCCTATCACGTTATGTCCTTTGGCACTAACCCAGTTAATATTTCTTGTTAAATCTGGTCATTTGCAAGACACGTGAGGGTAAATTCGTATTTTACTCCTTGAGGGACTACTTATGTAGATAACTTAAACTTTGAGATAAAAATAAAAATAAAGTTTGTATCCTATCTCCCTCTCTAACCAGCAACTTCATACCATATCCTTCTCTACACCATTGCAACCACCATCACCAACTCGGGCCACCATCCCACCCACAACCACCAACTCCTATCCACCCGCCGCCACCACCCGACAAGCCAATGACCTTCAATTCGTCATCAATCTGCCAAATTTGGAACTCCGTCAAGCCAATCAATTTCAATTCGTCATCAATCGGGTTAGGGCTTTTGTTGGATATGGGGGTTTTAGTGGGGTTTCGGCGAGGTTAAACAGTTGTGGCGTTAGATGGTTTACAGATCCGACAATGGTGGCGTGAGATGGTTTAGAGAGAGAGGATGGTGATGGCCGGAGTTGTGGTGATATTAATTACGACGGAGGTCGGAGGTGGCTGCCGTTAGTGTGTTATGGTGATATTAATTATGGTAAAGACGTCCACCGTCGTGAAAGCTCTGGCCGTTATCCAAGCCGACAATCTCCACCATTACGTCGTCATCCTCTTCGGCATGGCCGTGTCTGCCGCCGCCGCGCATGGTGGTTCCGGAGAAACCTGCCGTCGTGAAAGCTCGGTGGAGAAACGATGAGGTGCAGATTTCGTTGTCACTGCTTTCGATTCGGTACTATGAGAAGATGAATTTTAATAACTGGAAATGAGTTGTTTTGGTTTGGTGTTTGGATTTGGTTTAATGAATTTGGTGTTTATTTGTAATATTATCTTCTATAGTATGAATAGTACAAATCATTTAGAGAGAGAAGATGGTGTTGAATGATGGTGGCCAAAGTTTATAGAGAGAGGATGGTGGTGACCGGAGTTGGTGGTGGCCGGAGTTGATGGTGGTGAATGGTGGTGATGGGGTGGATGGTGATGAAGAAGATGATTATTAAAAGAACCATCTTTAATCTAATTACATAAATAGTCCTTAAAAGGGTAAATGACCACACTACCCTCATGTGCAAAGCACATGACCAAAGTTAACATAAAATTTTAACTGGGTTAATGTCAAAGGACGTAAGTTGAAAGGAATTTGATACATGAAATACGTCTTGTGTCAATAAGTTTGCCAAAGGATGTCTGATGAAAAAGCGTGCAAACATAAAGGACCTGTTTTGCCATTTTGTCTATTTATTATCTATTATAATTAAATATGTTATTTTCTATAAACCTTTGTTAAATAAAGTGATAATAAAATTGATAACAAATTAATGTAATATTTAATTTTCACAAGAACACACTCGACCATCAATTCCTGAGTCTTTATCTAGTTTTTAGATTCGTATTTATTTCCTCAATTATTGTAATTAGGATTTCTTGTCGGTATTTCCCGAAGTGTGTGATTCAACGCCTATCTAATCATTTTCTCCTTTGCTTATTTACTGAGGTGAGTAATCACTCCCCTTTTTACTTATTTTAAACGTTTTGGTGACATATGCGTATTTACAGTATTTATCTATTATCTAGTATTCAAAAGTGCAACTATTAATCCTTGTTGGTATATCAGTTTATGACTAACTTGCTATTTGCTTACTTGTTTTATTTGAATACATTTCGGAGAGGTCCATCATTAATAGTATGATCATACGAACGTTGTAGTGATCGGCGTCTGACGCATGACAATGGTTTCACCGACAACTCATCTTTGGTAACCAATGCCCGACGCATGGCAACGGTTTAGCCCTATCTTTATATTTGTGTGATTTGTTGATATGCTATGGCTTAATTGTTTATCTCAAAAGAACAATTTGCGTATTCTATTATATATTATTATTGTAGTGTCTTAAACTGGTGTTTTACTCAGTCAACATGTGTTGTTGGCAAACCTTTCTATTTTATACGCATATGCAGGTTATTGTTTGAAGAATTTAAGTCAGAAGAAATTATCAAGAATAAATCAAGACTAGTTTAATTTAAATTATTTGTTTGCTTTTTATGTACTTTGTTTACTTGGATTTGTTTAAATATTTAAATCAAATAAATAGATATTGTCATTTTAATTATTGCATAATAGTACCTTAAGAGCTGTGAGTAATCAGCTCACGCCCCGGCATTTCCACCTTGGGTTGAGGTGTGACAGTCTTCCTCCATTATAAGGAACCTTAAGTCCCTGCTCCTCACTTCGTCCAGGTTCATGCGAAGATTAATTACAAGATCCTCATAGAAAAAGATGTCTTTCTTGAGTCTCATTTGGAAAGCTTGCACCGTTGTTGCTATATCAAGGTTGGGATCTCCAAGGCTTCCCTGCTGAATTTGCTGATGTAAGCCCTAAGGGGTTATTATTTCTTTGGGTCACCATATACAAATCATTGGTTAATCTTTCAAAACTTCTGCTACAAGAAAACTAATTATTAAATAAATTAACCAAATGAGAAGAAGATTGAATAGAGATGGGAGGAACGCTTAGGAGCCATTTTAAGGCTGCTCCAGTTAAGGTTGAACCAAAGCCTTTGCATAAACAGGCTTCTTTGAGATCCTGAGGTATGGGATAGATCTCCATCATTTTACGTTATTAGACGGCATGCTCCTCGGGATCCATAGTTCCATCATGCAACTTCATGCTAGGAGTTTGGAATTGTTTCGGGATCTCAACATAACATATGGAGGATGCAAATCTTGAGATCATGTGACTGCTTGGAGACACTTCTGGAATCGTTTGAACTGTTTTGGTCAAAAATTAACAAAGTAATTTTGTGATCAAATTCGTATGTGATGTATAATTCTTGATCAAAAATAGAATGAACACGATGATTTGATTTTGAGGGAAAAACCCTTGATCGTGAGGATCTCTGGCACAAAAAAACACCGGACAGTGAAAACTATCACCATATATTTATTAATAACAAAAAAGGTGATTACAAGTGGTGGAGCTGATAGTAGATCGTATACTAAGTGTTACAATGAGTGTTGATAGCAAAGTGAGTGAAGTGTGTGTTCTAATCGATCATATCAGCTCGTGTAAAAAGTCAAAAGTATACAACTGCAATTCTGAGAAATATGGAATAAACCCTAGACTAAGTCCTATGTTATCCGTTGCTTCCCATGTTCGAGTTGACGAAGCCATTACAAACCCACGTTCTTATAATCACATTAAACACGTGGTCTTACGAGCAAAATAAACAAAAATAATAAAGGACAATTGAATTAGTCAAATATAATCCTCAGAATATTTGCATCGGCAGGATAGGTCGAAATCGTTAAATCATGATCAATCCCGAGGATAAAAAATCTGCTCCCAACAATTGCCCCTAATTTTCACAGTTAGTGCGTGACAGGCTGTAAAAATTTTAAATTTCAAAAACGAAAATATCTTCTGCGACTTGAAAGGGCGGCACGCAAATTGAGGAAACCTATAACCGTCCTTTTAGGTTATAATTAACCCATACCCAAATTTCTAAATTACAATAGTCTCTTCTTCGCTTGATATCCAGGTTAGTTTCTCTCTCACTCATCTTCTTAATTTTCTGAAGCTTCTTGTTTAATTCGAACAATAATGAGAAAAAGAACCCCTCGATCGCTCAACCCTTACTCATTCGCAACTTCTGAGAATTTCATCGATCAAGGTCACATCCCTGCTACTGATGAGGATCAGTGTCTCTTCAACGATCTGAATATTAGATTTCTCAAAAATTCCGGCTTGTTACCCCGCTAAGGCTGTCATCAGACCATACGACCCCAAACCCAAAGCTGACTTTTCGACCGAAACCTGGGTTTGTTTTTTCTATTACCCTTTTTCAATCAGCCTTTCGTATCCATTTTCCCCGCTCATTAAGGATTTATTCGATATTACCGGCTTCTCCTACTCTCAAGTTATGCCAATGGTGTAGAGAGTCTTATCTACAATAGATCGCTTGAATAGAACCCATGAACTGTCCATAGGTATTCCTGAGATAGCCGCGACCTATAACCTTCATACACACGGGTCTCACCGTTATTGCCTCCAATCCAAAACCAGCCGCCTCTATATGGTCCCCAAAGTGTCTGCTAACGACCACGATTGGAAGAAGAAATTCTTCTTTGTACGCCTTGACTCGATCCCTGACGGAGTAAACTTGCCTGCTGAATGGGTTCATAAGGGTAGGAAATCCTTAGGATAGAATTTCTTTTTGCAAAAGAGTGTTTTAATACATCTTCTCTTTTGCAGTTGTTTTTGATGATTTGGTGAGGTATAGAAAAGATACAAATCAAAGGCTCAAATCTTTTTTCAAAATCCCGGCACAAGAGAGGGAATTTTGATTTGAAGGAGAAATAATGGATACCAGCACAACTGTCGCGAGATCTTCTGGAAGTATGTCTTCTGGTAAGTATCTTGGGTATTTCATAGAATCCTTAGGATTTTTCTTTCTTCGAAAATAACTTGATAAATTGTTGCACAGAAATGCCGAAAACAAAATCTTCCTTCAGCATGATCGACCTGGATGACTTCATTGAGGATAGAAACGTGGTAAAACAAAAGCATTCCAAGACTCTCTCCCCAAAGCCGAGGATTCTAAGTACTCACCAAAAGAGTGCTGCCCAGAAGAAAAGGAAGGCCACCACCTCAGCCGAGACTGAACCCTTCGCTGACATGAGCAATGCTGAAGTCGGAGAGAAGTTACAAGCTCTTGCCAGTCTTATTGGAACAGTAAGTATCCTTATTTATCCTGAGAATAATAATCTGCAGAAAACTTATGTTAACCTGAGGATAATAGGGAATCGAAAATTACCACCAAAGACTGCAAGATGCTGAATTGGCTCTGAGAGAGGCTGAGGGCAAGATTGCCAATCTTCAACATGCAGCAAACACAAGGATCAAGCTTCACAAAAAAAAGGAGAAAGTGATTGTGGATCTTAAAGCTTCATTCAAGTTGGAGAAAGCCGAGTTTATTGAAGAGGCCAAGAGGTCTGCGACTACAAGTATCCTGGAGTCAATGCTCAAGATGTCAGATGAGGTGCAAGCAAAGGGCTATGTGATGGATTCCTGGAATTCTGTAGCTTCGGGTAAGAAGCTGAAGATGTTGAGGGGTGAGAAGGTTGAAGAAGACGAGGCTGCAGGTACTTCCGAGGTGATGAAGGAGGCAGGTGCTAGTGAGGTGGCGGAAGCGGAAAAGAAGGATGGACAGGTGTTGAGGTGATCATCTTGATTCCCCAACTGGCAAAGAAGTTAGTTGTTCTCTTGCCAGTGAATTGTGAGCCATTGTCACACACTATCTTTGTTGGGACTCCAAATCTTGTAAGGATATTGCGCTTGATGAATGAGATAACCTCTTTCTCTCTGACTTGAACTAAAGCCTCCGCTTCAATCCACTTCGAGAAATAATCTGTCATAGCTAGCATAAAGACTTTTCCTCCTAGAGCTCTGGGTAGCTTTCCGACAATATGGCCAATGGGATATAACAGGATACAAGGGTTCTGCTGGCTGGTGCAAAATGTTGCTATGTCTTTGGCATGCATCACATTTATGAGAATAATTCATAGCATCCCTCTTCATCGTTGGCCAAAAGTATCCTGTCCTAAGGATTTTGGAGAATAGTGCTATGCCCCCAGTGTAATTCCCACAATCTCCTTCATGGAAGAACTTCTTGAGCTTCTGCCTTCTCCAAGCACCTAAGATATGGTCTTGCAAGAGATTTCCTGTATAATATATCATTCATTATAGTAGGGATTACCTTTGTGCGAAAAGCTCTTGGGTTTTCATCCTTGGGGATAATTCCATCCTGAATATATCTCCTGATCGGGATAATCCAAGAATTTTCGTTATCCTCAGGATTCTTGACTCCCATATCTTCGTCATCGTCTGATATTTCATTGACACCTTGCTCTCCTATTTCTGGGCTCAGGATATGTACGATAGGAATCTTGGCACCTTCCGGTATCCTGAAGGACGAAGCTAAATATTCTAGGCATCTGCTTCAACATTCTCTTCTCTAGGTACCTGTGAAATATCAAACATTTCGAAACACTTTGCTAGTTTTTTACTAGCTCTAAATATTTCATTAGTTTTTCTCCTCTAACAGCATTTGAACCATTAAAATGATTAGTTAATAATAATGAATCAACATGTACTTGAACAAACCTGATTTTCATGTTGATTACTAATTGTAATCCTGCTATCAAAGCTTCATATTCTGCCTCAATATTTGTGGCTTGAAATCCGCAGGATATGGATTGAGGTATAATGTCCCCCTGTGGCGAATTCAGCAGGATCCCTAGACCTGTTCCTCTAACATTTGAAGCACCATCAGTGTATAGAGTCCACTTATCTTTGGTTTCTTCAAGTTGCTGGACTTCCAAATCTGCCGTTTCTTTAAGTTCTCTGGTGAAATCAGCCACAAAGTCTGCTAATGCCTGGGATTTGTTGGCAGTCCTAGGTTCATAGGCTATATCATATGCACTCAGCTTCACAGCCCATTTTGCCATCCTGCCTGACATTTCTAGTTTTCTCAAACAGACTTAATAGGGTAATTAGTTTTAACACATATAGGGTGAGTTTCAAAATAGTGTCTAAGTTTAGTAGATGTCATAATAAGTGCTAAAATTAATTTCTCAAGATAAGAATACATGGTTTCAGCATCCAAAAGACTTTTACTTACATAATAAATTGGATGCTGTTGACCTTCGAGATCCTTGGCTAAAACTGCACTTACAGCGTTATTTGATACAGCTTGATATAGAGATAGAGCTTCACCTTCCTCGGGTTTTACCAGTAGAGGAGCAGAAGAAAGATAAGCTTTTAAGGATATTAAAGCTTACTCATGCTTACTGGTCCACTCGAACTTCTTGTTTTTCCTCAGGATATCGTAAAATTCGTTGCACTTTTCTGAGGACCTGGATATGAATCTATTGAGCGCTGCTATCCTGCCAGTTAGCCTTTGAACATCCTTGACTGATGCTGGGGATTTCAAATTCAGGATAGCTTGTATATGCTCTGGACTCGCCTCTATCCCCCTCTTGGTGATCATGTATCCCAAGATTTTACTAGCCTTCACTCCGAAATGGCACTTTGAAGGATTCAGCTTCATGTTATATTTGTCGAGGATATCAAATGCGGTCTTGAGATCCTGGAGGTGATCCTCAGCTTTCTTGGACTTCACCACCATATCATCAATATAAACTTCCGTCTTGTCCCCCAGTTGCTCTTTGAACATCATGTTAACTAACCCCTGATAGGTTGCACATGCATTTCTAAGTCCAAAGGGCTTAGCAATATAACAATAAATACCTGTGGGAGTCATGAAGGTTGTATCTTCTTGATCTGAAGGCTCCATATGGATTTGCTGAAATCCTGAGGATGCATCCATAAATGTCAGCATTTCGTGGCCAGCCGTAGCGTCTACCATTGAATCTATGTGTGGTAGAGGAAATGGATCCTTATGGTAGGCCTTATTCAAGTCTGTGAAATCTACACAAACTCTCCATTTGCCATTCTTTTTCTGTACAACCACCTCATTTGCTAACCATCGGGGATATTGAACTTCCCTGATCATATTTGACTTCAAGAGTCTTTCAACTTCTTCTTGGATGATGATGTTTCATTCAGGTGCAAATTTTCTTCTCTTTTGATTGATTAGCCTGAAAGAATTATCAATTCCAAGTTTATGTGTTATAATATCTTTGGAAATACCTGTCATATCTTCATGTTTCCATGCAAATGTTGACAGTCTTGACTTGAGGAAATCGAGCAACTTCGACTCAATATCCTCAGGAATTCTCGTTCCTATCAGCACTTTGACTTCAGGATCCTCGAGATAAGGAAGTATTTCTTTAATTTCTTGTTCCCTTGCCTCCATTACGTCTCGTACTGTCTTCTGTAATTGCTACGCCTGCTGGGATTTGGCTGTACACTTCATAGAAGAGGTGTAGCAATTCTTTGCATCTTGTTGATCACTGATGATTTTGATTACTCCCCCACGGACTTGAGAGTTTTACACATTGGTGATAATTGGAGGGGACTGATTCCATGTCGTGTATCCGACGGCCTGCCTAATATAATATTGCAACAAGACAAACAGTCAATAACAAAAAAATTTTGCATTTTGTTTACCCCTTCAACATATACTGGGAGCTTGATATCCCCAATAGTATTCTTAGTCTCTCCACTGAATCCAACCAATACTGAGGAGCTGGGGATAATCTCATCTTCAGGAATATTCATCTTTTTCAGCACATCCAGTTGAATAATGTTGACAGAGCTTCCACCGTCAATGAGGATCCTGCGCACATAATGGTTAGCCACATATAATGTTATTACCAAACTATCATGGTGAGGATCCTTGCAGTAAGACCTGCAATGCTATATGGAACAGATTGTTGGGCCATCAAGAAGGCACAAGTGCGGAAGATGGAGGTGGCAGAAATGAGAATCCTACGTTGGATGTGTGGGCACACAAGGTTAGACCGAATAAGAAACGTCATGTTTCGGGAGAGATTAGGGGTGGCGAACATAGCAGACAAGATAAGAGAGTGGAGATTGAGATGGTTTGGACATGTGAAGAGAAGACAAATGACGAATCCTGTTAGATCCATAGAAAACATTACTATAGAGGGGATAAGGGGTAGAGGAACACCTAAATTGACTTGGGATGAGAGGATTAAGAATGATTTGATAGACCTAAACCTCTCCGAGGACATGGTTGAGGATAGGAATGCTTGGAGAAGTAGAATTAAAGTTAAGGATTTTTAGGGAGAAAGGAATACCTTAGGGCTTCTATTTACCTTATTTTAGTCACACACCATAATAATATTTTCTCTACATAAATAGAATTATTATTATTATTGTTATTATTGTTATTATTCTTATTATTATTATTATTATTACTGTTGAACTCTGATTATCTTTGTATTGCTTCATAGATATGTACTTTAGAGCTGAGGGTCTCTCTGCAAGCCACCTCTTTATCCATGTGGATAGAGTTACGGTGTGCCTACATCCCACCCTCCCCAGACCCTACTTATAGCTATGATATTGGTGGGACTTTACTGGGTATGATTGATTGATTGATTGATTGATCATGGTGAGGATCCTGAATATTGATTATATCGTTTTCATCAAAGGATATGGTCTTTGATTGAGTGAGAATGGATGTCTTTGTTGGTCTTTCAACCACTTCTAACTTCCTTTGATCAGCATTTCTCTTTACAGCAGAATAAGAGGTTCCGCAGATGTCAGATCCTCCGAATATGAACAGGATTGTTTTTGCATCTGTTAGTTGAGGAGTTGCCTTCTCAGGAACTTTTTTAGGATCTTGTTCTTTTCTCTTCTTCTGGCCAAGTAGCTCTTTCAAATGGCCCTTGCTGAGAAGATACCTAATCTCCCTTCTGAGTGCAATGTAATCCTCAGTCAAGCGCCCGAAATCCTCGTGGAAGCCACACCATGTTGACTTGTCTTTCCAGGTTCCTTGTTTCTCCGTTTTCTTTGGCCACCTGGCTTTTTCACCTAAGTCCTGCATGGCACACATTAATCCACCAATATCAATAGAAAAACAATATTCAGAGATTTTAGGATATTCTTCATCATCTACTGCATTAATCCTGGGGTTATCAGGCTTATAGTAAGGTTTTGATCGATATGATTTTTCCAGGGATTCGGCTTTCCTGTTCGTCTGATCATACTTTGGGATATCGATCTTTTTAATGTTTTTCTTATCGTATTCTAGCCTGATAAACCTCAGAGCTCTGCTTCATTCTTCATCTAACGACCTGCATGGAGTCATAACAAGATCGTCATAGAAATAGGAGCCTTTCTCTAACCCCAACTTAAGAGCTTCCACTGCCGAAGCAGGATTTTGATTTGGAATCTCCAATGACTCCTTGATAAACCTGGTAATAAAATCTCTCAAGGATTCCCCAGGATTCTGGGTAACCATATAAAGATCACCTGTCATCTTCTCAAACGTTCTACTGCAAGAAAACTGGTTATTAAACAAGTTAACTAAATGAGAAAAGGAGGTGATGGTATTAGGAGGGATACTCAGTAGCCATTTCATGGCTGCTCCAGTCAAAGTAGACCCAAATCCTTTGCAAAGACATGCTTCCTTGATTTCCATAGGGATTGGGTTGATCTCCATACGCTCTCTATACTGTGCAACGTGTTCCTCGGGATCCGTTGAACCATCATATAGTTTCATGTTTGGGGTTTGAAACTGTTTTGGGATCTGTACGTCACCAATTGATGGCACAAATCGGGATATTCTGTGACTATCAGTGGGAACTTCAGCTATGGGACGGATTACACTAGGAACATTCGAGATCATGTCCTTAAGCTTCTGTAATTCCCGGGCTAAACTTGAACTTATTCCTGCATCCTGCAAAAATCCTTGATTAGCATTTAAGGGAATTGTATTGAAAGTGTTACCCTGATTAATATTCTAAGGAACAGTCTGGGTGTTGTAGCTTGCATTCCCAAACATAGTATTTCTCAGAGTAGCAAATGGAGTGGTAGAAGGGTTAGCCTGCATCGGGATAAAGTCTCCCTGGTTCACCTCAGAGGATCCTGCGAACAGCTGATTTTGAGCAAATGGTTGTTGAGGATTAGAGAATCCTGATGAGGATACTCCTGAGGATCCTGCTTGTTGCTGATATCCTGAGGATACCGCCTGCTGATAAGGTCCTGAGGATCCCGCCTAATGGAACAATCCTGAGGACCAGGACTGTTGAAACAATCCTGAGGATCCTGTATGTTGAAAGGGACCAACAGTGGATGCGTGCAAGTATTCTTGGGATCCAGATGAGTGCAATCCTGTAAACCCTGAGTGCTGGAAAGATGAGAACCCAGGGTTGTACAACATGGTCGACCCTAGACACACCAAACCTGAAGATCCTAGAGGAGTGAAATCCAGAGATCTCAGGATCAGTGGTGTGAATTCTTCTACCGGCTTCTTGGCTTTCCTGATATCTTCCAGTTCCTTCACGAGCATCTGGTTGGTCTTGTTCTAGCGATCCATATGTTCTTGTGATCTTCTATACATAGACAGAAGGTCGTTGTTGGATACCATGATGGGATCCTAGGGAGACGGTCTCGATCTTGAAAACACTGGAGTAGCAGGTTTCTTCTTAGTGTTGTCAGGTTTCTTCGAGATACCACCAGCAGGAGGAGGAGGCATAGAAGGCTTCACAGAGGAATCTGAAGCTGCAGCAGAAGAGGAAACATTCTTCGGTTGGGAAGACATGTTGTGGATGTTGAAAGTGGGGTTTAGCTTGAGGGTTAATAATGATCAAAGCACCGTTTGCCCCACGGTGGGCGCCAAATTGTTTTGGTCAAAAATTAACAAAGTAGTTTTGTGATCAAATTCGTATGTGAGGTATAATGCTTGATCAAAAATAGAATGAACACGATGCTTTGATTTCGAGGGAAAAAGCCCTTGATTGTGAGGATCTCCGGCACTAAAAACACCCGGGCGGTGAAAACTATCATCGTCTATTTATTAATAACAAAAAAGGTGATTACAAGTGGTGGAGCTGATAGTAGATCGTATACTAAATGTTACAATGAGTGTTGATAGCTAAGTGAGTGAAGTGTGTGTTCTAATCGATCATATCAGCTCGTTTAAATAGTTAAAAGTATACAACTGAAATTCTGAGAAATCCAGAATAAACCCTAGACTAAGTCCTATATTATCCGTTGCTTCTCACGTTCGAGTTGACGAAGCCGTTACAAACCCACGTTCTTATAGTCACATTAAACACGTGGTCTTATCTGCAAAACAAACAAAAATAATAAAAGACAATTGAATTAGTCAAATATAATCCTCAGAATATTTGCATCGGCAGGATAGGTCAAATCCTTAAATCATGATCAATCCCGAGGATAAAAAATCTGCTCCCAACATGAACTATCCCAGGAACGCTAGAAATCAACTTCTTGAGTTTTTGCAACTCCTTTTGCATCATTGGTCTAATACCGTGTCCTGCAAAGTTTCAAGATTAGTCACAGGCATATCAAAATTATTATTAGAGTTACCAGCATCAGGATTCATGGCTGAGGAACCCGAAACAACACCAAAAACCTAGTGGCAGCTCTCCTTGTATTCTGAACGGGATCACTTGTTCTTGTCGTTGGTCACATGAGGAGGAAATCATCATAGCGATTCCCCTGGAATCCTGACACCTTGAAATTCAAGGCTCTTGGTTGCAATGGAATGAACGAGTCCTCCACCGGCTTCTTTCCTTGGTCCCAGATCTCTTGAAGCTCCATCGTGACCGAATTGTTGGTTTCCGTCTGAGTCTCCATGTGCTCCTTCATCTGCATTAAAATATCAAGTATGTCATTGTTAGACATGATACAAGTCTCGTGTTGGAAGACCCTACTCCTTGAGTCGGCACACCAGTGGAAGGCCATGTTGTAGGAGGAGGCATGCCACTTGATTCTATATCCGTAGCGTATAACTCTATCCGCGGCGAATAAGATAATGTCTCCAATTATACTTAAGTGTTTCTAATAGGACCCAGTTATCTAACATTCTAATACTATTTGGCCAGAGTCCCTATTGTTGTGTGTGTGTGTTAGTGTTTTGGTAGTGTGGTACTATGTTGGTTTAATGTTTGGGTTTAAACCTCGCTTAAATAATATGTATTAATTTAATATTTGTGAGCGTGATTAAGTTTCGTTCCAATTTAAAACTAGAACAGACGGAGTTTTTGTTTATTCAATATTATACTTAACATGTGTACGATTTGCTACATATATGATATGAATGTGAGCCTCGTTTTTAGAATAACAATATAACATGAAATCGAAAAAATATGAGAATAATATTTATTATTATTATTATTATTATTATTATTATTATTATTTTAAAGGCAAATATGGGGTTTTATTATTATTATTATTATTATTATTATTATTATTATTATTATTATTATAAAGGCAAATATGGGGATAGTTAATTCAAAAGGTTGACTGAATATTTTGAATTGAGGGCAGTTGTTAATTAATTTTAACGATTCAGATCATACTATCGGTGTATTTAAGGCTTTTTTTTTCGTAGTTTTCATTTAATTTTCATTAAAGAATGCGTGGTTGTTTAAGAATACACAAAATATTACAACGTATATTCGATTATTCTATTTTATATTATGAACTAATGGGATATGGCAGTGTGGTGCGGTGCTTAGGTATTAAATATAATTTATATTAAAACATAAATATTGTCTATTTGTTTATCCGTATCGGTTCGGTAACGCAGTTTATATCAAAAGTGTAAATGAAATAAAGTATGTTAAATGAATAAATCGTATAAAACATTATAGTTAGAACAATAAAAATAGATATTTAGAAATTTTCTTTAATTTTTATAATTCAAACTATTAACCACTGACCAATAATAATTCCAATTAATAATATGACTGGTAATAATCTCAACTTTCATTTTCATTACCCATAACAATGTTAGTCTAACGGAATGCTAACTAACATTAATTATTTCTTTTAAGTGAATGTAAAAATAATCAAATTACCCTTGACATTAAATAAATGATAAATAATCACCTTGTATAACTAAAAACAATATAGATACAATAAACATCCCCAAATGCACTCATTCCTCATCGGAAAGCCTGCAACACCTCCGACCGCCGTCGGCCGGCCGTCTGCACCAACACCAGCCACCCACCTGCAACAAGACCACGACTACTAGCCGCCGGGAGCAGAGAACGGTGACGTCATAGATGGTTTGCCGGGAGAAATTACAGACGGCGGGAATCGCGGGGAGCTATGAGAAAATACATTTTCAACTTCAATTCCAGTTTTAGTTTCAGATTTATACATTTTTAATCGAAATCAGAAAAAAAAAACTACTCAGTTTGTCTCCGATTTGTTGATTTAATAAACGAATCGAGAGAACGGATTATGCGGAAATTCTTTATGTATGGTGTAGTGTTGTTATGAAGAAGCAATACACTGGGGGTGCACAGTGGTGTTATTGCAGGTTTAAGGCGGCGGTGGCCGGTTTTAGTGCAGATGGACGGCCGACGGTCGTCGACGGTGTTGCAGGCGTTCCGACAAGGAGATCCGGTGGGTCGATTTGGGGCTATTTACTGTAATCTGTTTTAATATTTAGTTATAAAAAGTGATCCCAAAATATATTCAATATCTTATTTTGTTTATAATTATTTAATGTAAAGGGTAAATCGGACATTTTCACATTCACATAAAAGAAATAACTAAGGGAGTTAACATTCTATTATACTAAGATTGTTATAGGTAACGAAAATAAAAATTGGAATTTTTACCGGTCACATTGTTAGTTAGAATTATTATTAGCTAATGGTTAATAGTTTGGAATAATAAAATTCAACTATTTTTAATATTAAATAACCAAATTTAACATAATTAGAACTAAGGATAAAGTTTAAATACATAGGACAACAAGAATGAGAAAGAGTGAGAAGAAATGTAATCCATTTATCTTATATTTGAATGATTGAGAATAATTTAATAAATAAAAATTAATGGAAATGACATGAAGGTAATAACCCACATTTGTTGATTTTCTCTCTCCACATACAAGGAACATGTCAATTCTCCCATCATTTTAAAACGTTCATAACTATTTCATTCGAAATTTAAAAAAAAATCACCGTAATAACAAACGTTTTTTTTATTTTTAATATGAGTATTATATTGTTATATAAAAATAAAAAAAATAATGGGTATTTTTAATTGTGTTTTTTTGTTCTTAATTGTGTCTTTTAATTAAGTTTTCATATGCATTGTATTATAGATTTTGATAATTGTGTTTTTCAATAATTTCATATTAAAGGCAAAAATTAAAACTAAGATTACGTCATTGCGTCTTTTCGTTCATCATTATGTTTTTGTCATTGTGTAATATGTTAATTGTTTTTATTCGGATTGACATATGACATTCACTTAATTTGAGAAAAATAGTATTACATTCAAGTCATTGTGTAATATGTTGTTTCCACTGTGTTTTACGTTTAAAGTCATTGTGTTATATGTATTCACCATTGTGTCTTACGTTTTAGGTCATTGTGTTATCCGTATTCATCATTGTGTTTTACGTTTCAAGTTATTATGTAACATGTATTCATCATTGTGCTTTAGGTATTAGATAATTTGTTGTTATTTTATTATTATTTTTACATATTACTATTATACAACGGTGTTATTAGTATTTTGAAAAAAACATAATGATGAGTTGAAAGACACAATGACGAAAAAAACACAATGACGAAAAAAGACACAATGACGTGCGAAAAGACACAATGACGTAAATTTTGTTTTACTTTTTATATAACAAAAATTATACTCATATAAAAGATAAAAAACTTGTTATTATGATATTTTTTTTAAAACAATAGTATTATACGAAAAAGTTATAGACGTTCTAAAATGAGTGGGGTATTAACATGTGACTTGCATGTGGAGAGAGATAATATGTATTATTACTTTTATACTCTTTTTTATTTTAATCCCCACTTGACACATGTCAATTATTTATGGTTTTTCATAATTCTCATTTTTATTAGCCTCTGTAGAATAACTTGACCCTTATACCAAGCGTAGTCATGCATTATGGCTTACGTTATGGCCCATAACGCCGGGGGCACCGCCCCCCCGCTTTTTGGGTGTTTAAAATCCATTCGGCATTTTGCTAATTACGCAGGCTTGGCACAAAATTAAAAAAAAAATAATTATATTTTTTCATATGGGTTGATATAAGTGTTTGTAGAGTGGGTGCAACAGTTGCAGCAAGAGTTGCAGCAAGAGTTGCAGCAAGAGGGCTTTAGAAAAATTTTTCTCTCATGAAAAATGAAAAGATTTCAAATGACTATATGGCATTGCTCATTGCTTAAATTCTTGACGAGTCTTATATGGTGGTGACATAAGACAGGAATATATGTTTTAACTTACATGATATTTTGAAATTAAATAACTCCTAAACTGATTTTTTTTAGAAAAACAAATTAAATAAATATGATTTATCCAAATATACCTATATAATAAAAGAATGGGTCTTCCACAAAATCATCTATTTAGTTTTCATCAAAATTGTTTAAATTGACACGTGACATTCTCAGCATGTAATTTGTATGTAATTTGTCCATCTGGCATTTCTTAATTTTTAATTTTAGTTTTCTTTTTCAAAATCATAATTCGAGCTCTCCTTCTTGTTATAACTCTAACAATCACAATCCTACAATTCCGATGACAATCCGACCCATGTTCTTCAAATAATTTTGTTCAACCGCAATTTTACAAATCCTATCGCAAGCCTTTCTCCTTCTCTATCAATCACGCTTTGCTTAATCTCGAAGTATTTCAAGGTATGGTGTTCACTTATGCAATAATCAATCTTATTCATAATGTTGATTTAAGAACAATAATTGGATATGCAGATTTAAGATGAAAAAGGTTAAACTGATACCTTCATCTTACGTCCTGGTACAATTAGGGCTCATTAAACTTACCCTCTTTTGAATTATGTTCTTGATTAATTGGGTTTTTATATGGATTTTGTTCAGCACATACAAGTTTGATTTTAGTGAAATTTTAGGTATTTTGATTTTTCATTTTTATTGTTGATTCAAATTTGTACTTTAACAAAGGTTTTTTTTACGAATAGTGTCCAATTTACCGATTCTAATTGGAACTTATCCTGTTTAATTGGTTTTATTGAGATGTTTTTTCCATCAATTGGTTTTATTGAGATGTTTTCTCCATCAATTATATTTATTGTAGTGTTATGTGATAACGGACACTCATTTGGAACCTGTATACTTTTAGTAGGCATTGAAATATGGACTTGTAAGTAAAGTTGTTGATGGCTTTAATTTGTGTTTCGGTCAAAAATTGGCAAAGCAACTTTTGATAAAATTAGTGCGTGAGGTGAAGTGCTTGTTGATAATAATATTGAACACAACGATATGATTACGAGGGGAAAAACCCTTGATTATAATAATATTACGTCGGTCAAAAATTAACAACGTAATCTTTGGTCGAATTACTTCACTCAAAGATTAAGAACGTAATCTTTGGTCGAATTCGTATGTGATTATGATAATCTCCGGCACAAAAAACCCCCGGACGGTGAAAACTATCACCGTCGACTTTATTAATAACGAAAATAGGTGATTACAAGTGGTGGAACTAATAAGTGATCGTAAGCTATGTGATACAATGTTTGCTAGTAAGCTAAGTCGTGAGAGTGTGTGTTCTAGTGATATTATCAGCTCATTTATATAAGATAAGGTTACAACTGTTATCCCGAACAATCCGGAAACCCTATACTATTTCTTCAATAATCCGTTGCTTGCCCACGTTCCATCTGACGAAGTTCAAGCACTAGCCGTTGTAAGTCCACGTTCATATCAGCATATTTAACACGTGATCTTATCTGCAAAACAAAGGAAAATAATATAGGACAATTGAATTAGTCAAACCTCATCCTCGGAATATTAGCGTTGAGGGGATAGCTCAAAATCCTTGAATTGTAGTTTATATTGAGGATAGAAAATTAACACCCAACAATTGCCCCCAATTTTTACAGATCATGCGTGACAGCTGTAAAAATTTCAAATTTTGAAAAATAAGATATCTTCAGCCAAATGAAAGGACACGCACGCGTATTGAGGAAACCCTAAAACCGACTTTCCAAGTTATAATCAAACTATTCCCCAATTTCAAAATAATACTTCCTCCACCGGTTCATAGTCAGGTCAGTTCCTCTCTCTCGTCTTCTTTAATTTCTCGAAATTTTTCTTCTGATCCGAACGATAATGAGGAAGAGAATTCCTCGAGCGCCCAATCCTTTCTACTTCGTAACCTCGGAAGACTTTGTTGATCAAGCTCACATTCCGGCCACCGATGAAGACCAGTGTCTTTTTAGAGATCTAGATATTAGATTTCTAAAAGACTTGGGTTTACTACCTGCTGAAGCTATTATTAGGCCTATGATCCCAAAGTCAAGGCTGACTTTTCCTCCAAAACCTGGATTTGCTTTTTTCATTACCCCTTTTCGATTGGTCTTTCATATCCGTTTTCCCCGCTTATCAAAGAGTTCTTTGACGTTACTGGATTCTCTTATTCCCAAGTCATGCCGATGGTGTGGAGAGTCTTGGCTACCGTAGATCGATTGAATAAAACCCATGGGTTGTCGATTGGTATACCTGAGATAGCTGCCACCTATAACCTCCGTACACACGGGTCTTTCCGCTACTGTCTTCAATCCAAATCCAACCGTCTTTACATGGTTCCCAAGGTGTCCATTAGTGACCCTGACTGGAAGAAAAAATTCTTTTTCGTCCGTCGTGACTCTATTCCCGATGGAATGAACTTGCCTGTTAAATGGGTTCATAAGGGTAGGAAATCTTTAGGATAGAATTTCTTTTGCAAATGTTTTGTGTTAATATGGTTTCTTTGTTGGCATTTGTGTTTGAGGATTTGGTAAAGTATAGGAAGGATACAAATAGAAGGCTTAAGGCGTTGTTTAAGATTCCACCAGAGGATAGAGAGTTCTGGTTAGAAGAAGAAACGGGAGAGACAAGTGTAACTGCTGCAAAGTCTGTTGAGAGCATGTCTTCTGGTAAGTTTTTTGGGTTTTTCATAAAATCCTTAGGATTTTACTTTCTTGGGAATAACTTGATAAATAGTTGTATAGGGATGCCGAAGCCAAAGTCTTCTTTCAGCTTAGTTGATCTGGCCGATCTCATTGAGGATAGGACCGTGGTAAAGCAAGAACACTCCAAGACCGCTTCTCCGATAGTGAGAGTTCCGACGACCCTTCAGAAAAGCGCTGCACAGAAGAAGAGGAAAGCCACTAATTCAGCCGAGACTGAGCCCTTTTCCGATATGAGCACTACTGACGCTGTGGAGAAGCTGCAAGCTCTTGCCAACTTTCTTGGGACAGTAAGTACTTTCGTTTATCCTGAAAATAGTAAACTGCGGAAAACTTATGTTAATTTGAGGATAACAGAAAACTGAAGGTTACCGTCAGAGATCCCAGGATGCTGAGTTGGCTCAAAAAGATGTTGAGGCTAAGGTTGCCGATCTTCTGCATGCTACTGACATCAAGGATAAGCTGCTCAAAAAGAAGGATAAAGAGATTTTGGATCTCAGAGCCTCATTTGAGTTGGAGAAGACTGATTTCCTCGAAGAGGCCAAGAAGTGTGAAGCCACCAGTATCCTGGAGTCGATGATCAAGATGTCAGAGGAAGTTCAAGCGAGTGGCTACACGATGGATTCCTGGAACTCTGTGGCTTGGAGGAAAAAGCTGAAGATGCTGAGGGATGAGAAGATTGAGGAAGACGATGTGGAGGGCATTTCTGAGGTGGTCAAGGAGGCTGGTCTAGTGAAGAGGTGAAGGAAACCAAGGCTGGTGAGGTGACGGAGTCGGAGAAGAAGGAGGGCGACCAGGTTGAAGGTGATAAGGTTTAGGCTTGGTTTTCAAGTGGTTTTTATGTGTTTTTGATGGTTGTTTGGACAATTTTTATTCTGGTTATGTAAGGATAATGTAGTATGCTTAGGATAACGGTTTGGGTGGAGGGATCCTGGTTCAGGACGAAGCCCAAACCTTTTATTTCATGCTTTAAGACAATATGATGGTTCAGGTGGATGGGCTCTTTTTTGAGTGAAACCTGAATCATCCTTTTCCTGCACTTTTAATATTATTAGAATAACCTTTTATGACTTATGTTGGTGTTTTATCTTCGTTCATGTTATCGAATTTTCACAATAAATTTGATTTCATTAGAATTTAGAAATCGAAGTGAGATAAGAAACAAAATTTAGGTTTAGGTTAATGAACCATCATAAAGTCATAAAATTCATTAAATAGAAGAAAATAAAGAACATTGCAAAATAGGAAGTCATACCAGAATTATTTAGTAATCAACTTTGATAAGGTATAGACCACTTCGTCCTTGTTAACAAGATTACCTCTCAGGTTGTTCTTCTAATCATAAGGATATCCTGCAATATTATCCTGAGAATAATTTCAGAAATTATGACGACAAGGCTCAAATATACTAGCGACAAGGCCTAAACTGGTGACATGGACTAAACTAGCGACAAGGCCCTTGAGAAGAGGTGAAAACCCCTTAAACCTTAGGATTAAACTGGCAACATGACCCTTGAGAAGAGGTGAAAACCCCTTAAACATTAGGATTAAACTGGCGACATGGCCCTTGAGAAGAGGTGAAAACCCCTTAAAACCTTAGGAAATGGTACGTCTACCATAAACTTGAGATGCAAACCAATAGATGAGGATAACAAGGTAACAAGTCACTATATTTCATGTGCTGGCCCCGTCTCTCAAACTACGGCCGAATAAACATGCGCTACAGGCGATCTTAAGAAGAGGTGAAAACCCCTTAAACCTTAGAAAGTATTGAATAATACCTTAACTGGCGACAAAGGCCAACTGGCGACAAGGCCCTTGAGAAGAGGTGAAAACCCCTTAAACCTTAGAAATAAAATGGCGACATGGCCTATATATACTAGCGACAAAGCCCAAATTGACCCCATTCCATGTGGGGATACCACATATCTTCAAGCTACAAAACAATCAACTCTAAGTGAGGGGTGGGTGTTAGCCTTGCTAACATCCCCCGATGCTTAAGTCAGTACCAGGATAGAAGAATAATAATGTTGAAAAATAAAAAGATAAATTAGAATACGTACCTTAGTTGTTTAACATTACTGTTAAATTATCCTCGGGATAGAAATCTTACATAAAATATTTTTTGAGGTGGATAGCGTTCCAAGCCCTTGGTAGTAAGTCACCATCGAAAGTGGGCAATCTGTACGCCCCTTTCCTGCTTCCGAATCTATCAAGTAAGGACCTTCCTACCTTGGTGCAAGCTTTCCATCTGCAGGATTTGTAGTATTCTGAAAGGCTTTTCGGAGAACCAAATCCCCTTCTTGAAATCTTCAAACCCTGATATTTTTGTTGTAGGACTTTTCTATCTTCTGTTGATAAGAGGCCATTCTGATCTTTGCTAAATCCCTGAGTTCTTCTACTGCATCTAAATCTTCAAGTAGACTTTGAGTGTTATCGTCGGAATTTTGATGACTGACTCTAGCTGTAGGGATAACCAACTCTGTCGGGATAACTGCTTCAGCTCCAAACATCAATGAGAAAGGAGTCTGACCAGTAGCATTCTTTGAAGTGGTCCTATCTACATAAAGAACAAAAGGTAGTTCTTCGGCCCACTTTCCTTTCTTAGACCCCAACTTTTTCTTTAGGTTGTTGATAATGATTTTGTTGCTTGATTCTGCCTGTCCGTTAGCCTAAGGATGGACATGCGTTGAAGTGATCATTTTGATTCCCCAACTGGCACAAAAGTTGGTGGTTCTCTTGCCGATGAACTGCGAGCCATTGTCACACACTATCTCTGCCGGGATTCCAAATCTTGTCAGAATATTGCTCTTGATGAATGATATAACTTCTTTCCCTCTGACTTGAACAAAAGACTCAGCCTCAATCCACTTCGAGAAATAATCTGTCATTGCCAGCATAAAGAAATTTCCTCCCGGAGCTCTTGGTAGCTTTCCCACAATATCGATACCTCACTTCATGAAAGGCCAAGGGGATATAATAGGATACAATGGTTCGGCTGGCTGGTGGAGAATGTTGCTATGTCTCTGGCATGCATCACATTTCTGAGAATAATTCATAGCATCCCTCTTCATCATTGGCCAGAAATATCCGGTCTTCAGGATTTTGGAAAATAGTGCTCTGCCCCCAGTGTGATTCCCACAGTCTCCTTCGTGGATATCCTGAAGAACTTCTTGAGCTTCCGTCTTCTCCAAACACCTAAGATATGGTCCCGCAAGAGATTTTCTGTATAATATATCATTCATTATAGCATATGGGATTACCTTTGTGCGAAAAGCTCTTGGGTTTTCATCCTTAGGGATAACTCCATCCTGGGTATATCTTCTGATCGGGATAATCCAAGAATTTTCATTATCCTCAGGATTCTTGATTCTCATTTCTTCACCATCTTCTGATATTTCATTGACACCTTGTTCTTCTGTTGCTGGGCTCAGGATATGTATGATGGGAATCTTGACACCTTCCGGTATTCTGAAGGATGAAACTAAGTATGCTAGGGCTTCTGCTTCAACATTCTCTTCTCTAGGTACCTGTGAAATATCAAACATTTCGAAATATTTTGCTAGTTTTTTGACTAGCTCTAAGTATTTCATTAGTTTTTCTCTTCTAACAGTATATGAACCATTAAAATGATTTGTTAATAATAATGAATCAACATGTACTTGAATAAACCTGATTTTCATGTCGATTGCTAGTTGTAATCCTGCTATCAGAGCTTCATATTCTGCTTCATTGTTTGTGTCTTGGAATCCGCAGGATATGGATTGAGGTATAATATCCCCCTGTGGCGATTTCAGCAGGATCCCGAGACCTGTTCCTCTAACATTTGAAGCACCATCAGTGTATAGAGTCTACTTATCTTTGGTTTCTTCAAGTTGTTGGACTTCCAAGTCTGCTTCTTCTTTAATTTCACTGGTGAAATCAGCCACAAAGTCTGCTAATGCCTGGGATTTTATGGCAGTCCTGGGTTCATATGTTATATCATATGCACTCAGCTTTACAGCCCATTTTGCCATCCTACCTGACATTTCTGGTTTTCTCAAAACATACTTAATAGGGTAATTAGTTTTAACAAGAATAGGATGAGTTTCAAAATAATGTCTAAGTTTTGTAGATGCCATAATAAGTGCTAAAATTAATTTCTCAAGATAAGAATACCTGGTTTCAGCATTTAATAAACTCTTACTTACATAATAGATGGGATGTTGTTGACCTTCGAGGTCCTTAGCTAAAACTGCACTGACGGCATTATTTGATACAACAAGATATAGAGATAGAGGTTCACCTTCTTCGGTTTTACCAGTAGAGGAGCAGAGGAGAGATAAGGTTTTAAGGACATTAAAGCCTCCTCATGCTTACTGGTCCATTCGAACCTTTTGTTTTACCTCAGGATATCATAAAATTCCCTGCACTTTTCTGAGGATTTGGATATGAATTTGTTGAGTGTTGGTATCCTGCCAGTTAGTCTTTGAACATCTTTGACTGATGCTGGGGATTTCAGGTTCAGGATAGCTTGTATCTGCTCTGGACTCGCCTCTATCCCCTTTTGGTGACCATGTATCCCAAGAATTTGCCAGCCTTCACTCCGAAATGACACTTTGCAGGGTTCAACTTCATGTTATATTTGTCGAGGATATCAAATGCAGTCTTGAGATCCTGAAGGTGATCCTCAGCTTTCTTAGACTTCACCTCCATTTCATCAATATAGACTTCCATCGTGTCCCCAGTTGCTCTTCGAACATCATGTTGACTAACCTCTGATAGGTTGCACCTGCATTTCTAAGTCCAAAGGGCATTGCAATATAACATTAAATACATGTGGGATTCATGAAGGCTGTGTCTTCTTGATCTGAGGGTTCCATTTGGATTTGCTGAAATCCTGAGGATGCGTCCATAAACGTCAGCATCTCGTGGCCGGCTGTAGCATCTACCATCGGATTGATGTGTGGTAGAGGGAATGGATCTTTAGGACAAGCCTTATTCAAGTCTGTGAAATCAACACAAGCTCTCCATTTTCCATTCTTTTTCTGCACAACTACTACATTTTCTAATCATCAGTCAAGTGCCCAAAGTCTTCGTGGAAGGCACACCACTTTGATTTGTCTTTGTAGGCTCCTTGTCTTTCCGTCTTCTTAGGCCACATGGCTTTTTCACCTAAATCCTGCATGGCACACATTAATCCACCAATATCAACAGAAAAACAATATTCAGAAACTTTAGGATATTCTTCATTATCCTCATCATCTACTGCATTGATCCTGGGATTATCAGGCTTGTAGTAAGGCTTTGACCGATATGATTTTCCTGGGGATTCGGCCTTCCTGTTCGGATCTTATAGTTTTTCTTATCATCATCTAGCCTGATAAACCTCAGAGCTCTGCTTCTTGCTTCATCTAATGACCTGCATGGAGTCATAACAAGATCATCATAGAAAGAGGAGCCCTTTTCTAACACCAGCTTAAGAGCTTCCACTGCTGAAGCCGGGTTTAGATTTGGAATTTCCAATGTCTCCTTTCTAAACCTGGTAATAAAATCTCTCAAGGATTCCCCAGGATTTTGGGTAACCTTGTAAAGATCACCTGTCATTTTCTCAAATGTTCTACTACAAGAAAACTGGTTATTGAACAAGTTAATTAAATGAGAAAAAGAATTGATAGTATTAGGAGGAATACTCAGTAGCCATTTCATGGCTACTCCGGTCAATGTAGACCCAAATCCCTTGCCAAGACATGCTTCCTTGATTTCCGTAGAGATTGGGTTGATCTTCATACGCTCTCTGTACTATGCAACGTGTTCCTCGGGATCCGTTGAACCATCGTACAGTTTCATATTTGGGGTTTGAAACCGTTTTGGGATCTGTACTTCAACAATTGATGGTACAAATCGGGATATTCTGTGACTATCAGTGGGAACTTCAGCTATGGGACGGGTAACACCAGGAACATTTGATATCATGTCCTTAAGCTTTTGTAATTCTCGGGCTAAACTTGAACTTATGCCTGCATCCTGCAAAAATCCTTGATTAGCATTAAAAGGAATTGTATTGAAAGTGTTACCCTGATTGATATTCTGAGGAACAGTTTGGGTGTTGTAGCTGGCATTCCCGAACATAGTATTTCCTAGAGTGACAAATGGAGTGGCCGAAGTGTTAGCCTGCATCTGGATGAAGTCTCCCTGGTGCATCTCGGAGGACCCTGCAAATTGCTGAGTCTGAGCAAATGGCTGCTGAGGATTGAAGAACCCTGATGGAGGTACTCCTGAGAATCCTGCCTGTTGCGGAAATCCTAAGGATAGCACCTGCTGGTAAGGACCTGAGGATCCTTCCTGCTGCGATAATCCCGAGGATAACACCTGTTGATAAGGACCTGAGGATCCTCCCTACTGCGACAATCCTAAGGATAACGCCTGTTGATAAGGACCTGAGGATCCTCCCTGCTGCGACAATCCTGAGGATCCTGCATGTTGAAACGACCCAGCAAGGGATGCATGCAAGTATCCTTGGGATCCAGATGAGTACAATCCCGCAGACCCTGAGTGCTGGAAGAGCGAGGATCCAGGGTTGTACGCCGTGGTTGACTCCGGACGCACCAATCCTGAGGATCCTGGAGGAGTGAAATCCAGAGATCTCGGGATTAATGGCGTGAATTCTTCCGCCGAATTCTTAGCTTTTCTGATATCTTCCAGTTCCTTCACCAGCATATGGTTGGTCTTGTTCTGGCGATCCATCTGTTCATGTAACCGCTTATAAATAGACAAAAGTTCGTTATTAGATACCATAACGGGATCCTGGAGAGACGGTCTCGATCCCGAAAATACGGGAGTAGCAGTTTTCTTCTGAATGTTGTCAAGTTTCTTCGGAATAACAGTAGAAAAAGGAGGAAGAGGCATGGAAGGTTTCCCAGAGGAATCTGAGGCTACGGCAGAAGAAGAAACAATCTTTGGTTGGGAAGACATGTTGTGGATATTGAAAGTAGGATTTAGTTTGTGAGTTGATAATGGTCAAAGCACCGTTTGCCCCACGTTGGGCGCCAAATTGTTTCGGTCAAAAATTGGCAAAGCAAATTTTGATCAATTTAGTGCGTGAGGTGAAGTTCTTGTTGATAATAAGATTGAACACAACGATATGATTACGAGGGCAAAAACCCTTGATTATAATAATCTCGTCGGTCAAAAATTAACAACGTAATCTTTGGTCGAATTACTTCGGTCAAAGATTAAGAACGTAATCTTTTGTAGGATTCGTATGTGATTATGATAATCTCCGGCACAAAAAACCCCGGATGGTGAAAACTATCACCGTCGACTTTATTAATAACGAAAATAGGTGATTACAAGTGGTGGAGCTGATAAGTGATCGTAAGCTATGTGATACAGTGTTTGCTAGTAAGCTAAGTCGTGAGAGTGTGTGTTCTAGTGATATTATCAGCTCGTTTATATAAGATAAGGTTACAGCTGTTATCTCGAACAACCCGGAAACCCTAGACTATTTCTTCAACAATCCGTTGCTTGCCCACGTTCCATTTGACGAAGTTCAAGCACTAGCCGTTGTAAGTCCACGTTCATATCAGCATATTTAACATGTGATCTTATCTGCAAAACAAATGAAAATAATATAGGACAATTGAATTAGTTAAACCTCATCCTCGAAATATTAGCGTTGACGGGATAGCTCAAAATCCTTGAATTGTAGTTCATCCTGAGGATAGAAAATTTACACCCAACAATTTGTACAGCTAGAAATGAAAGTAATGACAGTCTCTCTTGGCGATGAGTATAATCTATACATGATCATTTGCTTATGTACATAACTACTAGGTATCTCAATTTGGCATGCATCATAACATTATGATTTATTTTGACAATACCAACTTGACAAATGAAGATAATAGCCTTGAATATCATTTGAAGCCATTTGGGGTCTAATAGCCTTTGCCTATACCTTTTGTAATCAGAATTGGCTTTCTTTTGATGTTATGTGTTCATAGTTATCTTTTTTTAGTAGTTTTATCTGTAGTTACAACCTTTTTCAAATAATGTGAGATTTAATATTTCAATAATGTTATTAAATTGTTTCTTAGTTCTTTCTTGAGGTTTTAGATCTATAAAAAATTAACGTCAAGCGATAATTTGTCTCATATCTACCAGATAAGTTAGAAAAATGTACTTAAAATTGAATGAAGTAGTATCCATGCATTTCTTTTCGCTTTACATGAGTTACCTTCTATGTAATTTGAAGTTGTAATATTGCTGAAATACCATTTTATTTGTAACTCTTATGATTAATTGTTTTCATTAATATGGGTAAAGATAGGGAGATTGAACAACTTTCACTAGAAGCATTAAAGCTTTAAAAAACCAAAAGTCAACTACAGCAGCTGATTGAACATAAGGATTTGGAGATTAATGTGAGGAATTATATGTACTGCCACATCGCAATTTGGTGCCTTTGAATGATTTGAAAGATATGAGCGTATAACATGTTTTAAGTAATGTAAGGCCCCGTTACCGGTGTCTCACTTTGAACGTTGGATTTATTCATAAACACAGTTCTAAATATCAGAGTTATTTTAAATTTTCGCGGAATAATATGAAAGTCAACCATCCAGTACAAACATCCATAACTTGTCTTTTAAAAACATAACATAACATAACATATAATATCAAACATCATAGAAGATCTTCAGATGCCAGTCTCTCCAATCCTGCCATGTATCTCTCTCATGCCAACTGTCTCAGTCGATTAGCCTGCGTGCATACTAAAATTCAGCTACGCTGAGTGAGTTCTAGTTAATCAGAAGACATGCAATACATTCACATACTTACATATACACCTGATGGTACATACCTTCATATTTACTTACATACTTACATACATACGTACTTTCATTCTTACATTCATACTTACATACATACTTTCATTCATACGTATACATTTTAAACAGCATTCCGCCCTATAACATTCGCCAATATTATTAGGGTCGGTCCCCAACATTCGTCGATATTATTAGGGTCGGTTCCCTACATTCGCCGATATTATTAGGGTCGGTTCCCTACATTCGCCGATATTATTAGGGTCGGTTCCCTACATTCTCCGATATTATTAGAGTCGGTTCCCTACATTCGTCGATATTATCAGGGTCGGTTCCCTTTTCTAACTATACCTTGCATACCTTGCTATACATTCATAATTATAACTTCCATACATTCATAGATCATTTATACATCATATATATATATCAGTCATATCTATAAACTATACCTTGACTATACATGCAATATCCGAAGATCGTTCATGCATCGTCAAGCATTCAATCATACATAAATCATATAAGACATACACTTACCACTTAAGGTAAGTGTATTAACTGATCATATCGAGTATGCACACAGCCCCGAAAACATAACAAGGAATGGGGCTAGAAACTCACCTGAACTCCGTTACGTTCACCGTTAATAGTTATTCCTTTCTTTAGCTATGCGCGACTAAGTGTATAACAATTACACGTATCAATTAACTATCACTACCCATATCGCGTTTCTAGTTTAATTATAACCCTCAATGAACGGGGGTCCGGGGGCAGCGTCCCTGGCAGCGGGGTTCTAGGAGCGGCAGCCCCTAACGGGGTCCAAGGGGCATAGCCCCTGGCTGGGGTTAAATTTTATTTTCATTAATTGTCTTAACACATTTTTCTTTAGAATTCTAATTTATTATTTTATTTGCTAACTCACAAAGTGCAAGGGCTTCTTTGTAATTAATCCATTTTATCATAAGTCCAGGGACCTTTCTGTCATTCTTTCAAACTTTAGTTCGTCATCCAGTTCTTTAACGAATTAACTCCTTCATTATCTCTTAACGAATGAACCTTTATAACGAACTAGCTTCTATAACGAACTGGTCTGTATATAACGAATTGAACCTTTATACGAACTGGCCCTTAAAACAAACTGGGGGTTCATTTGTCAGCTCTCTGTTAAGGAATTGCTTAATGAAAGGCTTAACGAACTGCTTTCAATTCGTTATCTCTTCTTAGCGAATGGGCATAAGGAATTGCTTGCTAATTCGTTATGTTACCGCTAACGAACTAGGGTTAGGTCAGAGAATGTCAGAAACATTCCTTGACATCCTTAAAATCCAGGCCGTTGTGCCGGAAAACCAGGCGGTGGCCGGAAAAACGCATTTTGTACCATTTTTCGTCCCCTTTGATCCAGATCCGAGCTAGGGTGACCCCTAAGCTTGTCTTTTGACCTGTTTATACCCGATTCCATCCGGATCTCGCGACTTTAACTGTTGAGGGTGTCGGCTCGTCGTTTCGCGACTAGATCTAGCGGGTTTAGATCCATAAGATATCATAACATTATTACCTCGGATCGATGCTCGGTTTTCTTGGTTATTTCGGCCAGAGAGGAGAAATATAAGGTAGCGTTTGGTATGCAGGAATGACAGGAGGAATGAAGAAAGTGGTGTTTGGTTGCGCAATGTAATGGAATCATCCATTACACATGGAATCCCTTTCCATCAAAACCATTCATTCCCACCCCCGCCTTCTTTTTTTTTCATTCCATTCCTCCCTCGCCCTACTTTCTCAACACCACCACCACCACCACCTAACAACAACCACCACCACTACCATCGCCACCACAACCACTGACCGCCACCGCCGCCGTCGCCACCACCACCGGCGCCGCCACCACCACCACCTTACCACCAGCGCTACCATCTGACCATAACCGCCACCACCATTATCACTGCCTGACCGCCACCTTCGTCGTCGCCACGCTACCATCGCCATCACTACCAATGCTACCACCGCCACCCCACCGCCAGCACCACCACCACCATTTTCGTCACCGGAGCTACCACCATCGTCGCCATTTCAATTTTTTTTAAATAATAAGTATATTTTGAGATATGAATGTTTTTATTATTTCTATTTCATTCATACAATTTTTTTTTGAATACCAAACAATATAAAGTAATTATTTATTTCATTCCCACAGGTTAACCAAACAAGACAAAGGAATGGTAATGATCTATTTCATTCCCTTGTTCATTTCATTCCTTCTCTCATTCCATGCTCTCTTCATTCGATTACTTCCAACCAAACATACCCTAAGAGAGAGCTTAAGTGTGTATTTTAGATGGTGTATGGAATGGGTGAAATAGATGGATTAATGAGTAATTTATGTTTATATATTATAAGTCATGGGCTTAAGCCCATGGTCTTTTCTTACTTCCTTTTTAATCCAAGTCCATAACTCATATCTATTTAATCCAACACTAGCCCGACTCATAATAACTCATATTTTATTTTATTAACCGAAACGCGAAAACGAGATGTTACGATGAAAATGTTATGATTACAGGTCAATGATTATCGATTCAGAAATAGGTTATTTTGACTTCAAATTATATAAGAAAAAAAGGATAATAAGATATTAAATTTGACTTCAAAGTATTTACATCATTAATTAAGTTTTTTTTTTGTGTGTCTAGGATGTTAATATGAAGATTATATCCTTTGCTTAACATGGGTCAAACGCTAAGTGTGTCCTTTCTACAAATGGTACAATTTCAAATGTAACGCTTCATTAGCCTAACGCTTTTGGTGGTACTCTACAATACAAGGAACGACCCTTATTCGTCTCCATTGTTTGTCATTCTCAGTAAGATTTAATTTTGAATCGTCACTTAGATTATGTTAACTACGTAAGTTGTAATCATAACCATTGATATGTTAATCCATTACTGTATTTCTGGTTTACTTAAGTCAAAACTTTTTTTTAAAAGAGTATCAAATTGGTTTAGGTCAAAACAAGAGGGTAAAATAGTGTTACGATAAGAATGAATTTGGGTCGAAACGAGTTGTTTTAAATTATACTACTTTATAACTTAAAAGATTCCTTATCCGTGTATTATTAGTTTTGATGTTAATTTAAACGTGCGGTTAGGTTCATATTTAGTTCAAAAAGTTATATGGGACTTACGATTGTTTAACAGATATAGAATTTGTCTTTTGATTCCACACGAGACTCAAGATTATTTAGAATTAAATTTAATTTAATTTGGATTTAAGGGTATATTGGGAATTCAAGATTTTAATTGATTCAATAACATTTTGAAGTGATTTCAGATTTTGATTACGGGTCAAAAAGAGGATTTAGGTGCAGGGATATTTATGATATGTTTGATACTAAAAGTTTGGTTGTTGGTTAAAATCATGATGTCGGGTTAAAATTATATCATAAGGGTAATTTTTAATAAATTGAAATAATGTGTAGTATAGCAGAAGGGAATGTTTGATATAATCTACAACTTTTGATTGAAGGGTGGATTATATACAAACGAGGTAATATATTGCAAATGTGTCAATATTAAGAATAAGGCTAATTTAATGTTCAAGTCGGTCCACTGCAGCTATCAAAGAAAAGTGCATGTGCAGTTTACAAGTTTGAAATTTGCAATGTGTTAAACTCTGTCTTTTGCATATCTAATTTTGTTAGATACAAGTAATTTGCATATTAATTTGTGGCTGCAAGTTTTAGTTTTTTTATTTTGATGAATTTGGCCACCAAGGGTAATTTTGGAATTTGATTTCTGAACTCATTTGAAAACTGTAGAAAGTTTGTAAATAATTAGTAGTTAAATTAGGGTGTTTGATCATGTGACATCAGGAAATGTACCAAGATACGGATTCAAATATTAGTGTTTCACGATAAATTTAATTTAGTATTGGAGCCGCATGAAAGTGAAGTTATGCGAAACAAATTGCAGACTGTGAGTTACTATGTTTCAGTTGATAGTTTATAGGGGTTATATTTTGAGTGCGATCCACCACATATATCGTTATAGGTCAAATGGATAATTCAGGAAAGGGACAATTCTGGTATAAATTTTGTAGCATAAATTGTAGTTTGATCAAATACTCATCATATATTACACATTCAGGAAATGTCATGTTTTTTTATAATTATTTTGTTTTACCAATCTGTGTGTCACACGGATTCTAACCTAGTATAAAATATATAAAAAACACAGCTACAATAAAACCAGGGGTGGATTTAGCTTGAAGGAGGGGTAGCAACTTTACAGCAAAGAGTAATTTTATTTATTAATTTTTTTTACGTTTTATATATTACGTAAAAGGAACTTTTTACACGGTAGCATTAAATCCTTCTTTAAATGAACTTCTTAGAGGAGAGATAGGTTGAGGGCCCAACACATTTTGGATGCTTTTTGTAGTGAGGGGTCGGCGATTGCCGCTGGGTTGTTCTAACATATTGAAAAATACCATATTTACTTTTGGGTTAAAATGTCAACTTTGAAAATAGAAGGACCCAAAAATAATTTAAAATAAATATGGTAAAGAAATAATATATACGGATTATATTAAGTTAGAAAATTCATATTAAAGAAATGGAGGAAAGAATTCCACCCCACATGGAATGGAGAAAGAAAATGGAATTCCTTTCCATGTGTATAAATTCTTGATTTCAAGGACTAAAGTGAAAATTTGTTGATATCAAGACCCATCGCTATACACGATGGATAAACGGAATATTCCATTGCGATACGCGATGGGTACATCACAGTGCCCAAGGATGGGCGGTGTCGCGATACGCGATCGCCCAACCTTTTAGGTCATCGCGATACTAGTCGAAGTAATCGTAACATGTGTCCAGCCACGTGTCAACACGTGGCGGGTCTACTAGGTGACCAATCAAGCCTAGTGGGCGACGTCGCGATACGCGATGGCCGAACCTAAAGTTCCATCGCGATACATGATGGAATACTATATTCAGTGGCGGTTAACAAATCCATCGCGTACGCGATGGATCCCTTTTTGACCCATCACGTATCGCGATGGGTCACAATCTCAGCCCTATATATAGGGGTGTCGGTCTTTGATTTATGCATCCCAAATTTCATTTCACAATCACTTGTCTCAAAATACGTGCTACGATCCCCACCGTCCCGACTATCCGTTCTCGAAATGCAAGGTGTAGAAGTGTTGTTAGATCAATCCTTCGATACCAACAAGAAGGAGTGCTGCCCGCGTTGGAACGTTAACGTGTCTTGTAAATTAATCTCGTTACTAGTTTTCGTGTGTGTGTATATATATATGTATGTATATATATGTAAGTATTTTCAATAGATCGTAATAATAATGAACTTTATTTTATTAAAACCCAACATCATTATTGGTATTTTCTTTTCGATGAACGTCATTATAAATTTGTTCATATATATAAAACCATGCGTTATATGTAATTGTCTTTAAAAGTTGTAACAATTGTATTTTTAAACGTATTAGCTATATTTAAATCATTAGACATTCGTTAAAGATTTCAAAATATATTTTTATATATATTTAAACGATTATTGTTACAGTATAGCTCAGTTCATATTTATATACATTTAAACTAATTATTTATAAATTGGATTAGATGTTAGTTATGGATAGTATAAAGGTGACTTATAAAATATAAAAGCAATGCTAATATAAATCTTTGCAATAGTAATTATTATAGAAATCCATTGATCGATTAATAAACATTCTAATCACGAATCATAACTCAAATCACATCAAAATCTTAATTTGTTAAATCATGTTGTATCTTTATAATTAATCTTATTACCATTATTGAACTAGGAATCATTGACGGTATATCCCGAAGGGTTTACTTTTCCCATCATCCTCATTTGTATTTCGTTCATCTGATCAGGTGAGTAATCACTCCCCTTTTTACTTATTTTTAACCTTTTTGGGGACTTATGCGTATCGTATCATATTTATCTGTTATCTAGTATCCAAAACCGCAACTGTTTAATCCTTGTGTGTATATCAGTTTATGCCTAACTTGCTATTTGCTTACTTGCTTTATTTGAACCGCATTCGGAGAGGTCCAATATATTCCCAGTCTAGTATGATCATACGACCGTCGTAGTGGCCGGCGTCCGACGCATTGACAATGGTTTCACCGACACCTCATTTTTGGTAACCAATGCCCATTCGCATGGCAACGGTTTAGCCCTTTCTTTATGTTTGATTGTTTGTGTATGTGCTATGGTTTAACTGTTTATCTCACAGGAACAGTCTGCATCTTTCTTTATATATTATATATACTATTACTGTTGTGTCTTAAACTGGTGTTAATCACTCAACATGTGTTGTTGACAAAATTATATTTTATACGCATTTGTAGGTTGTCAGCTTGGTTGTTAAGAAAGATGAAGATCACGTGTAGATGCTTTTTAGGATACAAACTTAATTAATCATTGTTGTAATTTCGTTATACTCGATGTACTTAACTGTAATTGTTCTATTTGAAATTATTTAACAGATATTGACACTTCTATTATTGCATATAGTAACCTTTGAAAAGCTGTGAGCAATCGGTTCGCCCCGGCATTTCCGCCGTAGGTTGGGGTGTGACAGATTGGTATCAGAGCCGAAGGTTTAAGATAGGTCGTTAGTGGTTCCTTAGTAACATGCTTAGGAACCCCATATGTGCTTATTTGATTACCTGATGTGTTTAATTTGATTGTTTACAGCTTACGTAATTACTCGTTAGATTAAGTACTTATTTAACTGTTTAATTAATTGTCTATCTTATTTTTCTGGCAACACACACAACTCCGAAGATATGCTTCACTCTCAAAATATTTTATTACTTCGAGACTATGTCTCATTCTCAAAATATTTTTTAACTCTGAGGCAACGCCTCAATCTCAAATTATTTCTATTTAATTTTATTAAATTGTCTTTTATTGTCGGAAAATTTCCTTGAGAATTTTCTAGTTTTGTTCTTGCTCTTTTCCATTTAAAGTTAGGGTGTGTGACAAGATTCCCCGCCATAGTGGAAATTGTTATGTGACCGACACTTTAAGTGTTTAACGTAATCGGCTAAACGGTTACACCCTTTATTGTGTTTTATTGTTTTTAAAATGTCTAGTAGGGTGTAAAACCCATGGGACGCCATGGACACGCCAACTGTACATTTGCCCAATTTGTTATATTTACGATATTTTTTTGGAACATTATTATCTTTGGTGATACACGAGATGTTTCAACTACTTGTGCTTGAGTTCATCTATTCGTTATTTAGTTTGGTCGGTCAAATCGCCATGTAACTCTCATGGGCCGACAAACTCAATTGATTCGTTGATTCGTTAATTAAGTTGGGTCATTCAAATTGCCATGTAATGCTCATGGGAGGCCAACTCACATGTTTGTTTTGGTTTTGGTATGCTAATAAGTTGGGGAAACAAAATGCCATGGAAAGCTCATGGGAAACCCAACACATCGAAGAACATTCGGTATTTGTTATTTGTTTGTTTATTTGAATTTGTATGAAACAATTTATGATTTGATTTAATTATTCAATTTTTCTATTATTCAATTATGAAATTAATCAAATTCTTACTAAATCATTTTTGAATCAAGATTTATTTATTCGATCTATTCATACACTCAAAACATTTTTAGTCTCCTGATCAGATACAAATTCTCCATTTATCAATACTCGGTTATCACGAGTCAATCAAAACAAATTTACACTCTATTATTAGATTGATTTTCCTATTCATCTTATCACGTTATTATATTATCAAAATATCTATTAATTTAAACAATATTATTGCACAACTTAATACTCATTCGCTCATGGTATCAAATGACCTTCTTATACTCATGGTATCATAGACGTAAAGCATTAAACGTATTTCAAGTATTTCACCTCAATTTTTAAATTTGTTAAAACATAACAAACTCATTCGCTCATCAAATTAACTCATTGATTATCAATTTATATTCTAACTTATCTTTAAGTTATGAATAAACACTAGCTTATTTTTCTTAATAACTCGTATGAAATCTACACCGCTATCCAATCCTTTCATTAAATCGCATATTTATTATTCATAAAATGTTTTCTCAACATGAAACCACATCAATCATTTATTTTCTAAAATCCGCCTCATGACCACTTGATTAGTCAATGAGATAGCTCATGCGATCTCTAAAATATAAACTCAATTTCTAAAACATTAATACAATCAATTCAATCTTGTTCATTAACTTCTTCTCTAATAAATTCAATTTATTTACCCCTGCTCATTCTCATAACAACAATAATAGCAAACGCAAGTCAAAACATCAACTATATACTGTTAATCAAATTACCGATCAATCTCAACAAAATGATTCATTTTTTCTTAATAACTCGTATGAAATCTACACCGCTATCCAATCCTTTCATTAAATCGCATATTTATTATTCACAAAATGTTTTCTCAACATGAAACCACATCAATCATTTATTTTCTAAAATCCGCCTCATGACCACTTGATTAGTCAATGAGATAGCTCATGCGATCTCTAAAATATAAACTCAATTTCTAAAACATTAATACAATCAATTCAATCTTGTTCATTAACTTCTTCTCTAATAAATTCAATTTATTTACCCCTGCTCATTCTCATAACAACAATAATAGCAAACGCAAGTCAAAACATCAACTATATACTGTTAATCAAATTACCGATCAATCTCAACAAAATCATAGCGTCTCAAACAAGAAACTATACGTCAAAAAAATCCACTCGTTCGTTTCACTTGCCACCATCACTATTCAATTCAATCCCCACATCGTATTATACCTAATATAATCGTTTGGTAATCTTGTAATACTTTCCATGTACCACAAGACATTTCGCAACGATCTATGTCGTCTATTTCTATAACACATGCTATGTCAGTTGCTCAACCCTACACTACTGCTATCCATACGTGCTTCAATGGTGGAAATCCTAATCACCTACGCCATGTGTATTCCCGATTCAATCATGTTCAACAAGCTCAAAATTTCCAAACCTATCATATTAAACCCTACTTTGAAACCTAATCAAAATATTTCAATTCAATCAACTCCAATCATTCAAGTTTTTATAAATCTAATTAATCAAAGTGTTTTAAATCAGTTAAACCAAATCAATCATAACTAAGTTTATCAAAGAAGATATTTTTGTCATTTTTATCTAAACATATTTTATTTTCTCAATCATACATCATAACAAACCTTTATTCGATTTTGGATTTAATCAATTTCAATTTCAAGTGATTATGCTCATACAATAAAATCTATCTTTTCAAAAGACAACTTCCTATAATACTGTACTCTTAGTTTATCTCTTGACCTCATTCATCCCAATTCGTTTCACTTTTAACCCTAAGGAATCCTTTCCTTTTCAAACTTCTGAAATTTATATCAAAATATGTTTTAGAAACTTTAATATTTTATTTAATCAACCCAAGGATTCCACTCATTTTTAGCAATATTTTACACAATGACTATATTATATCTATAACCAAAATCTATTAAAACTCTTGTTTTATCAAAGTAATGCTTTTCAAAAGTTTTGTAACCCACACGATGGGACGAGTTATGTGGACCATTCGACGATCTAAGTAATTACGGGTCGACACGTAATTACCAAATTCCTCGCATGGAAATCATAATTCGGATAATTGTGTGTCATAATATAGAATCGTAAGTAGTGGAAATAACGGTACAAATTTAAAGATAATAAGGACATGGTGGATACGTCGCTGGTACATCCTATATATAAGTGCCCTTATCGGATTTTCATTTGAAGCGTTATTTTCACTATTCAAAATTCCGTGTTATGATAAATTTTACATTAAAAATTTTTCTTTTCCTCAGAATTTAATGGTTTTGTTATAGTATTCTTTAATTTCCGGACGAAATTCCCTAAAGTAGGGGAGATTGTAACAACTCGGGTTTCAAACTAATGTTTTATATCTGATACCCGACCCACTTTTACGTTCGGGTGATTTTATCAAATAAAACGCCACATTTATCGGGTTAGATTAATTGTTATATATTGATAAAACACATTTATAACTTTCATTTATATACACAATTCACCCAAAACTATAGTTTTACCTCTTTATGTTTCCATCTATAAGGTTGAGGGACCATTTTTGCAAATCTGTATAAATATTTATATTATATTGTAATCTTTTATCCAAACCCTTCACCCATACCCGTTTTCATGTGATCCGTAACCCATTTAAGTTTCTTATACCTTAATTCTCGGTCAATTTATGGAATTGATTTATGCATCTTGATCTTATTCCATATACGACTCACCGACGATTTTAATTAAGAAACAATAACAACTATTATACGTATTAACTAAAATTGATAGCCGTCCTAACCCGTTATTCATTAGACACCAAAAACGATCAATTATTTTCCGTCTGCTCCACCCTAGATACATCATTTATCAAACCCGCATAATCAATTGTGTTACAATCATCGTTTAATTCATGTTCACGAGTTTGTTTTGGCCAACGGTTTGGTTATCAAATACACCATCAATACATCAGCGTACGAGATAATTAAATGGTAAATCATGTTCGTAATTCATCAATCTGTGATAACCCTAATGTTAATTATATCAAAACAAACGAATTAAACGATTTCTTGAATTAGGGTTCTTATGATTTGGGGGTTTCTGGTTATTGTTGTTTTTGGGTAATCGTTTTCAGTTTAATTCCAATTGGCAACCTAGAGCATTTGGTTGGGAGTGGGTGTTATGTCTGGGTGGTCGGGGGTTCGAATCCGGCCAGCCCCGTTTTGCTCTTTTATTTTTTTTTTGTTTTATTTTTTTAAAGCTTTTAAATGATTTTTATAAATTATTATAACTAGTATTTCAATATAAAGTAAATGGTGTTTTATCAAATCGACGTTGGAACGTTAACGTGTCTTGTAAATTAATCTCGTTACTAGTTTTCGTGTGTGTGTGTCTATATATATATATTTGTATGTATATATATGTAAGTATTTTCAATAAATCGTAATAATAATGAACTTTATTTTATTAAAACCCGGCATCATTATGGGTATTTTCTTGTCGATGAACGTCATTATAAATTTGTTCATATATATAAAACCATGCGTTATATGTAATTGTCTTTAAAAGTTGTAACAATTGTATTTTTAAACGTATTAGCTATATTTAAATCATTAGACATTCGTTAAAGATTTAAAAATATATTTTTATATATATTTAAACGATTATTGTTACAGTATAGCTCAGTTCATATTTATATATATTTAAACTAATTATTTATAAATTGGATTAGATGTTAGTTATGGATAGTATAAAGGTGACTTATAAAATATAAAAGCAATGCTAATATAAATCTTTGCAATAGTAATTATTATAGAAATCCATTGATCGATTAATAAACATTCTAGTCACGAATCATAACTCAAATCACATCAAAATCTTAATTTGTTAAATCATGTTGTATCTTTATAATTAATCTTATTACCATTATTGAACTAGGAATCATTGACGGTATATCCCGAAGGGTTTTCTTTTTCCATCATCCTCATTTTTATTTCGTTCATCTGATCAGGTGAGTAATCACTCCCCTTTTTACTTATTTTTAACCTTTTTTGGGACTTATGCGTATCGTATCATATTTATCTGTTATCTAGTATTCAAACCGCAACTGTTTAATCCTTGTGTGTATATCAGTTTATGCCTAACTTGCTATTTGCTTACTTGCTTTATTTGAACCGCATTCGGAGAGGTCCAATATATTCCCAGTCTAGTATGATCATACGACCGTCGTAGTGGCCGGCGTCCGACGCATTGACAATGGTTTCACCGACACCTCATTTTTGGTAACCAATGCCCATTCGCATGGCAACGGTTTAGCCCTTTCTTTATGTTTGATTGTTTGTGTATGTGCTATGGTTTAACTGTTTATCTCACAGGAACAGTCTGCATCTTTCTTTATATATTATATATACTATTACTGTTGTGTCTTAAACTGGTGTTTACTCACTCAACATGTGTTGTTGACAAAATTATATTTTATACGCATTTGCAGGTTGTCAGCTTGGTTGTTTAGAAAGATAAAGATCACGTAGAGATGCTTTTTCGGATACAAACTTAATTAATCATTGTTGTAATTTCATTATACTCGATGTGCTTAAGTGTAATTGTTCTATTTAAAATTATTTAATAGATATTGACACTCCTAATATTGCATATTGTAACCTTTGAAAAGCTGTGAGCAATCGGTTCACCCCGGCATTTCTGCCGTAGGTTGGTTGTGGCAGATAACTAAGTATCAAAATATATTGTGTCAACATATTCACCAGCATGCGTTGTTGACGTATTTTACAACTGTTTGTCAGGTAATCAAGATTAGGTGTTTGGAGATGAAGAATACTCATTAGACGATCTGATGGCTCAGATGGAGTTTTTGTTATTAAATTAATGTATATTATGGTTTTTATGTTTCAAACACTTTTGTACCAACCATTGGGTGTTTAATACCCAACTTTCGAAATATATTAATATTTTAGTTAAAAATTCCCCTTTACAACCTTAAACTCTGGTATATTTACAAAACCGGTACCAACTATTGGTCACACGCCTTGCCCCTAAGTTGGGGTGTGACAGGTTGGTGTCAGAGCCATCGATCTTAGAAAATAAGGTATTTAATCTTACCTAAGCTTTGATTAAGGGATAAGTTTCAATATTTTATTATATTATATTATAGGGATAAGATAGGTTGGTATTCTTTCCTATCCTTCATCGTTCTAAAATTCCCAAAATAGATGCCATTCAAGAAGGTGATGGACGGCTTTATGCGCGCTGCAAGAAGAGCTGGCATCCCCGAGCCAATACTCCCGGAGGACAACAAAAATGAAGATTATTATGAAGATTTCTTTAATCAAGACCATCCAATCCTACCTGTAGTTCCATATGGAAGTCAACCCATCTACTTCCCTGGCACGGATCAAATGCCAATTCTCATACCAAGTTCTCCACCAACTCCCGAGTGTCAACCGTCTATTTTCCGGACTATCACCCTTCCAGTGAAATGCAAGTTGATAAGTGTATCAAATCGGAATCCGAGCAAGACACATCCAGTTGGATGCAGTGTCATTCTGATCAACGTAGATGGCGTTTTGGAACTCCAACTAATAACCCATCTGTTTCCAACAATGATACTTTAGCAGGTCCATCAAGGAGACCTAAGATGAGGGTGATGCAACCTCAGGAAAAGATTTAAATTCAAGTGGATCTGAACAAAGATGATGAAGAGATGTGGACGTAGGAAGAATTAGAAGAGCATCCCGAGGAGGATTCTGAAGAAAAAATTATGAGGAAATAAGTACCGAGGAAGAAAACCCTCGTACTCAGGAGACTCCAATGTGTGATTGCCCACCAAATATTGGTTGCCAACACCCCATGCTTCCTATGACCTCTTACTATGCTTTTCAAAAACCACCAATTCATATGCCTTACGGATATATCTCTCAAGACCCTTATGTTCAGATGTTTCCTCCAAGTTTTCCACCAAACCCTGGAACTGTTCCTACCATCGCGGAACAAGCCAATGAAATAAGAGAACAAGAAGCAACTGCTGAAGCTTTTTACAACCTACCATTTGAAGCAGGTCCCCTATCACCATACCCGAAGAATCACTATGATATTGTTATGATGGGATACCGTGATCCACCACCACAAGATGGATACCCAAATTTTATGCCACAATCACAAGAGGAACATCTTGTTAAAGCCTTGCATGAAACCGATGACTTGAGGAAGAAGATTGCTACTAACGGTGGCAAAAAGAAGAAGGTTGGAAATAAATTACTACAAAAATGTAGTAAGATGAAGAAGATAATCAAGGATTACATGAAAGATTACGAATCACGTCCGTTTGTGTTTGTATCATTTGTTTCGGTGTCAGCCTTTGTAATATACTCTATCATTAGGATTCATAGTTAAAATCATGTGTATGATATTCCAAGTTGTGTTTATAAGATATCCCATCCATTGGTGTATAAATAAATATCTTTGGTTCTAAATCTATTCTTTATAATTACAGATGTCGAACCAAAATAATCCTTCGCACAACCAAGAAGCTTTTAACGCAAGAAACAATTCAGCTAGAATTGAACCTGCTCAAGAGATTCCCGAGAATCTAATGATAAAAATGCAAGAAATAATAACACAAACTATGAATCTATTGATTCAAGATATGAAAGATGGTTCAGTTCGCAAAAGTGAAACTCGACAATCCATCAAAACCAAGACACATCCTAACCCTACCCACCAAGATGAAGAAAGTGACCAGGGATCGAATGCTGGTGATAACTTTAACCAAAAATTTAAAAAGAAACTTAGGATTGTAGGTTCCTGGACGTGGATCGTATACGGGAAATCTCTAACAACGCAGGTGCGGAATCCCTGCGTATATAGATACGAGCGTAGATATTGTATAGATTGAATACACGAACAATGAACACGAGCTATAAGGTAAACACGTTATATTGAATAACCACACACGTGACAGTAGGTCACTGTTACAGAGAACAAAACGAAACAAAACGTAAAACCAAAACCCTAACCTACGTTCTCTGCTGAAACGTTCTATTTAAACACGACAACTTCGCCACTGGCGAAGTTGTCAGTAACCTCGCTAGATCAGCAAGTTCGCCATAGCGAACTTGCTGATAACTTCGCTAGTTTACAAAACAAGCCATAAACAAACCATTAACTATATTACAGACTCGATAACAAATACTAGACTATGAACTACTGACAAACATGTACCAACAGACTCCCCCTTGGCAGTAGCTTCATATCTTGATCTCTGAGTCTTGTAATCTTGCACTTTCACGCGTGCGCCCCTTCTCTCACACAAACCGACACTACCCGTTGATATTTCCTAGCTTGATCCTTCCAAGCAGGAATGTAGAAGATCTTCTTCTCGTTGAGTACTTTCAGATCAGCTTTCGATAAGTTAACAAGATGCATCGGATCACAAACCCTCAGCACTTTCTTGTTCGTCTTCGTCTTCCAGCACAGCTTCAGCAGTCTGGCAGTCTACATACCACCATTTCAGACTCTTCAATACATCTTGATCAAACACATATCAATCACGTCGAGTTCCTTTCAATAATATCATTTGGCAGCACATCCTAATCAAACAGCACATCGTCTATCTCTTTCAGTGGATCTATCACATCATCAACACTCTCAACATTTTCAAACACATCCACATCATCACCAACAGCAACCACATCATCACCAGCTGCAGACTCCCCCTCAGCTGTGGAAGCCCCAAGAGCTATAGTAGTTCTTGGCAACTCACCACCTGCACCTTCCGGTGCATTGGGATCATCGTCTTGATCATTTCTTCTTTTAGTCCTCAGTTTTTCTTCTTTTAGTCCTCAGTTAATCGCCTCTATAGCTTATCTCCCCCTGAGATGCCAAGAACTCCTTCAAGGTATCTATTACGTTCCTATGCTCAACCTCAACCAAGAGTAATCAGAAAAAAAAAACATAAAACTATCTAAAAAAAATTAAAGTATAAGGGATCAAATTTCAGTCTAGTTAAGGACTAGCACGTTTTAGAAAAGATCCTAACAGGAATCATACTAACTATGTGACTGTCACATAGATCCGTGTTTAGCTGTATTATGACATAAAGAGACAGGTTGTAAGCATGTAAATAACTTAAATGGTTTTCATCGTTTCTGTGATACGGATTAAGGTTCAGTTAAGCTCAAAAATTTAAGTTGGCAACAAACTCAGAGATAAAGATGTCTTCCATCTATCCTCAAAGCGTATTTAGCTATACCCGAGTCACCCCGAATTGACTTCGACCCATAGTGTCTGATTATCTTGTAGATACACGATGTCTGCTTCCCGGTCTCTTCTTACTCCAGACTTGAGAAGTCTTGATTGTTACTATTTCTCATAAGTACAAATTTTTTTTTTTTTTTTTTTTTTTTTTTTTTTTTTTTTTTTTTTTTTTTTTTTTTTAAACAAACATTCGTATTGACTTCGGAGTATTAAACCACTGCAAGTCCTGAATCTGGATCACTGCAGTGTCTTGAAATGCTTTCTTCACGGGAATCAGAACACTAACGGGCTCGTGTATGACTGGGTAGTTGCTTTTCTGCCTATCATTCGGAAAGATCTGTATGAAGACATACAAAACTCTTAAGAAGTTTCCACGTAAACTCGAGTAATTTAAGTTAGTATCACATACACTTTTACGCACCATAAAAATCACCATGACATACAATGACTGTTCTAAAGTCTTTTAAGCTTAATAACTTCACTAGTTAAACCCACACTATCAGTATATATATCATTTTCCAAGGTTGGATCAATTTTCTGTTAAACACAGCAAAGAACTTCTTACGAAGTAATAGACTTGAAAGGTAATTTCATTTCCCAAAAAAAATTTTGACTTCAATTCGCCCCGATCACGTCAAAGTTTTTCAGGTAAACGGCAATCCTGAAGATCCAATGGATCAACTGGACCGACCACATACAAGTATGTGTCCTTCTAACTAAGTATGAACGACTAATTTTCAGCGATAGAAAGAAAACACATCATAAATCGCCCCGGTCACTTTCAGTCATCAGGTTAATGGCTATCCTCAAAATCTACAAGTAGAAAATGAGGACCAAAACATATCCTAAGACATGTCCTTCCAACTGAGATAACCGACATAATTTTAAGCGATTAGTGACGATTTTTTTTTTTTTTTTTTTTTTTTTTTTTTTTTTTTTTTTTTTTTTTTTTTTTACTCAGAAGAAAAACATGGTTACTCGGGATTGATCATCCCGTTTAGCTCAATAAAGTTCACATTTTCTAACGTCATCTTCCCGTTAGTTACCGTATCCTTTCCTGATATTTTGCCTCCACTCTCACCGGCAAAACTGACTCTCGCTCCTTGAACAGGTTTTAAATCTTGTAACAAATTTTTGTTACCAGTCACGTGCCGGGAACAGCCGCTATCCACAACCCAAAGATTATTGGAAGCCCTGTTCAACTGTTCCTGCACAAATAAAAGAGATTATTAAAATTTGGGGACCCAAGACCTCTTGGTCTTGGGTCGATTAACCTTCTCAACCGAACTCACACACCTTGGCTGACCAAAGTTAGCATTATAAAAATTTCCACGAGTCCTAACAGGATACCTCCTTGGAGACTGATAGTGAGGCCTACCAAACCGACGAACATTAAGAGAATTAAAAGAATTATAGCAGTTGGTTTGGTTATTAGTAGTGTGAAAACGAGATGTGTTTCTTTGAAAACCGGTATTATATCTCAAATTTGAATGGTTTTCTTTTTTAACATGTAAACGATTACTAAAAACCTTGGTCTCAGTTTTCGAGGGCCTCACCTCTCTGAAACGCTGCTTCAGAGGGCAATCAGCAACAAGGTGCCCTGTTTGATTACATCTAAAACAACATCTATAATCAGCTTTCCTGTCAGCAGTTGTTTTAGATGTGGAGGCAGTATTACTAACCATACGTCTCACATAAGGTGGGACATATGGGTTGAGTGGAGTACTCTTATTAGTTGATTTAGCATTTTCTCCACTTGTGGGTAATACTTCCTTCTCTTTTGTCTTACCCGACTCGGATGACTTATCCGAATCAGATGAGACAGGACTTGAAATTTTAATTTTTGAGACAGGCGAACTTGTTTCGCCTTTACTAACTTCCGGTACTTTACCAGTTTCCTTAGCAGTACTTGTCTGATCAGCTACGAAATTAACAGATTCATGAACACTAGGATTGAAAGTGTAGTTGTGATTATACGGTGGTGGCACCTCGTTATAACCAATTCCTCCCCTCTTTGCAGAGGTACCTTGATCACTCACAAGGTGATCAAGGATGGCAGTGGAGTTCCGGAATTGCTCCAGTTTCCTATTTAGTGCCACCACTTTTACCTGGTGATCAGCAATCTGTTTTTCTTTCTCAGCGATTAACTTGGTTTTCTCTTCTAAAACCTCGTAGCTTAGATCGATCACAACAATTTTTTCAGCTAATTTTGTTTTTAAACTTTGAACGTCTTTTTCACAAGCTTTAATTTTATTCTATAATTATTTTCTCTTGTCTTTGTGAAGTGATGATCTTCTTTCAAGGTTTTAAATTCGGCATCCAACTTAACATACTGATCAGTAATTGTAGCAAGTTGTTCTGACAAGTTCTCACATTTAGTACAGAAAGATTTAGAACTTACCTCGGAGCGATTATCCTTGTCATCTGCCATGAAAGCTGTTTCTTCTTCAGTGGCTTTCTCATTTCTATCAACCTTCTTACATTCTCCAACCTTCTGACCTTCTTCAACCTCAGCCTCAGCCATGTTTGCTTGCTCACCAGATTCATTTGAATGCAGGTTCCAGTTGTACTCACCTGCTTCTCTGGTCAACATGGCGTTAATCTCTCTTTTAATTCCAGAGTGTTGAGTAGGCCGACCTTGTCCTCGTTCAACCCTCTCATTTCTGCATTCCTTGGCAAAGTGCCCGTACTGTTGACAATTATAGCACCTTACCTTGGATTTGTCGAATCCAGGCCTACCACCAACAAACTTTCTCCCAGTTTTCTTCATAAAACGTTTAATTCGCCTCACAATCATTGCCATTTGCCATTGCAAATCCATCTCCTCCAGATCATCAGCATCGATCTGGTCATAATCCTCATCCAGAACAGCAGGGTCCATAATCTTCCCTTGGATGTAGTTTTCATAGGAAGCAATAAATGATGCATAGACTGCAAACTGCTCTTCAGCAGATTTGACACTCATAGGCATCTTGGAATAATTATTGCTTGAGGAATTTTCAGAGAAACCACTCGTGGATGCTTGAGGCTTTGAAGTACTTGATCCTCCAGCAACAAAGCAAACATCACCGTTCATGTTTACTGACACATTTCCTGACTCTCCTTTGGAGTAGTAAGCAGCAGATTCAGACTTCGAACTTGAGCCTGAGTTAACTTTGGCACCATACATACCAGGGTCTTGAACCTGATCCGTTGGTGTCTCTTTTCGAACCATATTAAGCTCATAAGTTCTGAGCTTGTTTACTGCCGTTTCCAAATCATAATTAGGAAAGTCTCTGTCTTCCCTCATAAGAACGGTGTACATTTCCCACTTCGGTGGGAGAGCATCGAGAAGCTTTTCAACGATCTCTTCTTCTCGGTAAGCAATCGAATAATTGTTCAGCTCTGTCATTAGATGATAGTATCGGGTGATAATATCATCGAGCGATTCGTTCTTCAAATGCTTGAAGACAGAGAACTGGGTCTTTAACAGCTTAATCTTCGAGGCACGAATACCCGCGTTCCCTTCGAATCTATTCTCAAGAGCATCCCAAAGCTCTCGTGCAGAAGTGTACTTCCTGAATGTATGGAGAATCTCTTGAGGAAGAGCCATAGTAATCGCAGCATGGGCCTTGCTCTCGGCCTCATACATTTTTTTCTCTTGTTCCTCCATCTGGCTGTACTTCTTTACCACATCCCGACCTTCGTGTTCCATTGACGGTGGAATATATCCATCCTGGATGCACACCCACATCTTTGCATCCTGGTATTTAATATACTGAATGAACCTATCCTTCCACGCCACAAAATCGGTTACTTTCAGCAATCTTGGGGCCTTAGTAGCAGATCCCGCTTCGACTTCCATTTTGACTAAGTCTGAGATGTTGATTGATGACATCCTTCTTGAAGACTATTTTTTTTTTTTTTTTTTTTTTTTTTTTTTTTTTTTTTTAAATTTCCGGGAAATTTTGTCGAAAAAAAAATTTATTTTTGCCAAACTTTTTCTGAGGACTTCCCGACTGATAAAAATGGCTTGGGCAAATTTTCGTGTAAGCGGGCGTTCCAGACTTTTTTTTTTTTTTTTTTTTTTTTTTTTTTTTTTTTTTTTTTTTTTTTTTTTTTTTAACTTCGCCGAGAAGTCAACTTCGCCCAAAGTCAACTTCGCCTGTTCGTAACTTCGCTAAGGCGAACTTATGAGGTAAGCGAAGTTGTGGTTAACTTCGCTAATCCTTATATCTTCGCCGAAACCCTAATCTCCAGTGACGGCAACTTCGCCTGAATTCAGCAACTTCGCCCGATGAACGGTAACTTCGCCCGATGAACACGAAGAACAGTTCAGATCTGAAACTCGGATTTTAACGAGAATTTTGAAGGTTTAAAGGCTTAAACACACTGGTAGGTAGCTTGAATGATTAAACACACCAAAAACTCGTCCCGGTAACACCCGAAATTAAACGAAATCTACACCCGCGTGAAATCCCGAACCTCACAATCGAGCCGATGGCTCTGATACCAATTGTAGGTTCCTGGACGTGGATCGTATACGGGAAATCTCTAACAACGCAGGTGCGGAATCCCTGCGTATATAGATACGAGCGTAGATATTGTATAGATTGAATACACGAACAATGAACACGAGCTATAAGGTAAACACGTTATATTGAATAACCACACACGTGACAGTAGGTCACTGTTACAGAGAACAAAACGAAACAAAACGTAAAACCAAAACCCTAACCTACGTTCTCTGCTGAAACGTTCTATTTAAACACGACAACTTCGCCACTGGCGAAGTTGTCAGTAACCTCGCTAGATCAGCAAGTTCGCCATAGCGAACTTGCTGATAACTTCGCTAGTTTACAAAACAAGCCATAAACAAACCATTAACTATATTACAGACTCGATAACAAATACTAGACTATGAACTACTGACAAACATGTACCAACAAGGATCAAAGGTTGTATTTTTAAAGATTTCAAGACTTATGGTGCAAAAGAATTCTATGGCAACAAGGGCGCCATTGCTGCTTTAATATGGTTAGTAGAGATGGAATCGATTGTGATAGTCAGCAAGGGTTCTGAGAAGGAGAAGATTCAGTATACTTCTCAAATGTTTAAGGGTGAAGTGTTAGAGTAGTGGAACACTCTAATCATGTCTAAAGGAAGAGAGCCCATGTACCAGTTGACGTGGGACGAGTTTAAGAATTGGTGCTTCATAAATTTTGTCTGATGCATGAAACGAACATGATCGAAACCAAGTTCTTTAACCACAAGGTGGTTGGGACTAACCTGAAAGACTACAATACAAAGTTTCAAGAGTATTGTAGACTAGTACCTCAGTTGGTAACACCGGAATCGAACAAGGTCACCTGTTTTTGGGGTTTAACTAGGGAGATAAGAGACATGGTGAGGTCTCACTTGCCACAAACTGCTGATTCCGCAATGGAACTGGCAGGATATTTGATGAATGGTCTTATTCGAAATAAGGAGGAGGATAAGAAAGTTGACACAACAAGCGATAAGAGAGGAAAAGGGAATACTCGTTTTAAGGGGAAAAAGACTGATAAGAGAAGAGGGGGCTTTAATTCTAATAACCCATTGTGCAAGATATGCAAGAGGCATCATTTTAGAAGATGTAGGTTTGCAACATATATCTGCAGTTTATGATTCGTGCAACAAGCCTGGACATGTTGCAGCTGACTGCTGGAAGAAATCTATGACTTGCTTTCACTGCCAGGAAACTGGGCATGTCAGTTTTGAATGCCCCAAAAAGAAAAATGTTGTTGCTGGAGGAGGTGCTGGAGGAAGCGGCACCAAGAATGACGGAAGAAAGGAAATGCTCGAGTCTTTGTACTCGACACCAAGAAGGCTGCAGACATATCGGACACCATCATCGGTACGTGCTTAGTTAATAACGTTTATGCTAGAGTTTTATTTGATTCGGGTGCATATCAAAGTTTTATATATTATAACTTTTATAGTCTATTAAATGAACCTTTAAAGAAATTAAGTAAAACTTTAAACGTTGAGACAGCCAATGGTGAGGTAATTAAGATTTCCGAAACCTTAGAAAATGGAAAGATCTTATTATCAGGTTATGTAATTTGATGTTTGTCTAATGATGCTCTTTCTAAGTAACTCACAACTAAGCTTTAAATTTATAAAACAAGACTCCTAAAGAAACCACACAAAACCGACAAGTGTACCGATCACTAATAGTATAGAACTAAGGAAGTTCGAGTATCGAACACAAGGACACGTGAAAACGTTTTAAATACTTAACCCTAACAAAAACTCACCTAAGAATATTTAAATGATTTTTAATAATTAACTACTTGACCTAACTTACTTTAAATAAATTAATTAACTAAACTTGACTAATTCGATAAATGTAGAGACTTAACTGCAATTGGAGAAAACGTCTACCTAGGTAAGAATCCTATCAAAGGTATAAAAAGCTAATGGATTGAGTAACCTCACGACACCGGTATCTAAGGATGACACAACTAAGGTTCGCTCAAGAAAGCTAGATCACCTCTCGGTCTCACTAACAAACCCTAACTTGTACTTAGTTGATTTTTAGAACAAACCGGGAAACGAATTGCTAAAGTGTTCTAATGTAGACTCTCCTCTCGGTCTCACCGACACACGACCCTAATGGAAACGAATACTACGCAACCAAGGATAGAGGAACCATTTAGTTTAACTTAAACTAGATAAACTAATCGCTTACAAACCAAAACCCGACAAGAACAGAACCCGCTCTCACGCGATCCTAATCCTAACAAGTAAAAGCTATGAGACGACCTTACTTCTTATCACCTCTCGGTCTCTAAGAAGTTGCCTACCCACTGATTTTAACTAATTAACATACCCAACTAAACCCTACGGTTGATCACCCCGCAAACAATCTCTAAACGCAAAGTAAAGAGTTCAAACAAGCTAAAATCAATCAAAACCGTTTCAATCAATCAAAGCAAGAAGTATATGAGTATAATTAATCAAATCACAGTCACTAAATGCAACATAATTCAATATTAAACCAAACTTTCATCAACAATTCAAGTCATGATGATCAACAATCCATACTACTCACTAAAACCTAATAAAATTCATCTAACCTACATACAACTAACAAGTTTAGCCTAACATGATTTTTGGACATCAGCTATATATCAAAGTAAACATCATATAACTCAACCAAACATAATTAAACTCATTCAATGATCAATGATAATCAATAGCAACTTAATCTTCAATTTAAATGCAAAACAATCCAAGTTAAAAGATAATAATCAACAAGTTATGAATCTTGAACAATAGAACAAAGTTTATAGATGATTACTATCAATTGGGGCCGAGTTTAATGATTAATATCCACCCTAGCTGCTGTCCACAACCTTCTCTAATGATCTTCTTCTTCCTCTAGCCGCCACAAGCTTCAAAAACACTTTTTTCCTTTCTTCTCTTGGCTGCAAATTGTGATCGGACTAGGGGGGCTGTTGATTTGGGGATATATGGTTGGTTTAGGCTTTTTTCTTGTTAATTAACTTAATATATTATCATGTAAGGCTTTAATCTTGTGGGTTTGTGTCGGGCCTTGATTTGTAGTCTTCAAAGTTGATCAAAAAGGCCCCTAGAGTCTTCAAACTTTACTCTTTTCTCCATTAAAACTCATAACCTACAATTAATATTCAATCTTTGTAAAATCATGCAAAAACCATCCATAACTCTTATTTATTAAAAGATTAAGCAATTAAAACATGATACAAAAGGTACGGAAAGTAAGTGTATTTTACAACACATCAAACATCCCCACACTTAAGACTTTTCGTCCCTGAAAAAGAAATCTACACAGGATCATAACCAAGTGATAAATAACAAACTCTCAAATTATTAATCATTATCAAAACACAACAAATAGCTCGACATATTGACCGCGATTGCCGATATTGTTGTCCACTTAAACCCAGTCACCAGCCAATCAAGCCCCCCTTTCGCATTAAACATTTTATGTCCAAAAATTAAGGTTACACCTACCCCATCTCAGACAAAGAGAGCTAGAAGACTAGAGTCGAAGCAAACTGGTTCGACAAATCACCATAAGCCAAGGACTCATTGATAGTACTAATGAGATGCACTCGGTGAAATTTGGATGGATGAATGGTCATGTGGAGGTCGTACGAACTATTCCTAAATATTATTGGACTTTGTCCTATAAATTTCTAATTTGATATTTATTGACTAAGAACCTTCGAGCCCCAATAGTGTATCCTCAGAGTCACTATCCCCAAGGTAACATGCAAACTCTAAGTCCCGTCTAGTATGTGCATCTTTGGACTCTTTTTCTAACTTTAAACAATGCTTCTTTGGCATTTTACAATACATAACTTTCTTCACAAGCATTTTGTTTTCTTGAACAACTTTTGATAATACAATACATAACAAACTTTCAAAACATACTTCTTTTTTTTTCAATCTTTTATATCTCCCTAAAATATATAACTATTTCTAAGTTCGTAAAAAGATGGACATGTGCTGTTGTGCTGATTTGAGTGAATTTAATTCTTACCATCACAAAGTTTTCAGATTATGGTAATCCCCCCTAAGCATCGAAATTCGGTTTCACCATTTTTAAATTATTATATATATAAAAACTGCTAAAGAGGACTATCAAAGCTAGTTGGGCCTACCTACACATCCCATATCAGATATGCAAACCATTCCTTCTTTTATTTTATTATATATTCTAAAATTTCAGAGAGTTCGTTAGCACATTGATAATAATATCATTTCCTGCTTAATGTAGAACAAAACAATTTTCAAGGGACATTATTCTTTAAAACTTTTTTTTTTATTTTTATTTTTTTAACTTTTTTCTTTTTTTTTTAATTTATTTTTAAATTTTTTTCCTACAAATAAGTAAAATAAATTCCCATCCCCACACTTAGAACGAAATCCTCCTCGATGAGAACAAAGAAAAGAAATAAAATAAAATTAAAACTCAAAATAGCATAAAGTAAAATAGAGAACGGGTTACTCCCCTGGTTTATATGCGGAATCTTCACCAGCTGTGTATGAATCGAACGACCGTATAGCATTTCATTCGCGGCCGCAACCTCGGGAGAACCAGTTCCAAAATGCCATCAGAGCTACGATGCGAAAAAGTATTACCTGTATTGAGCAAAATCGCTCGCATATAGCGGCTTACAAAACTGAAACACAAGTAATAAACATATTTTTGTATTTTTATGATTTTTTTTTTATATACTAAAGAATACTCCATAAAATCAGTCGACTCGAATGGAGATTGAGTACGAGTGGCTTTTAGTAAGGAGATATTCTAAACAGAAAATAAAATAAAAGAAACAAAACTGAAAAGCTCGGGCTGCCTCTAGAGAGCGCTTAGTTTAACGGGTTCTCAGCCTGACCCCAAATCTCAATTTTAATCAGGTGGCTTCTCCATTATCCGTTTCCCACTCGACCCGTGTCGTTTTATTCGTTTACTATTAGTTGGGAAAAACTCCCCAGAAAAATTTAGAGTGATTTAGATAAACTGAAACGGGTCGGACCACCAAGACTTATACTTACCCATACCAAACTTTATACGAGTCGTGTAATGAAGGAGTATGTCATCTTTGCTGTGTGTCAACTTTTTATGTTGTTTCGTATGTCGTATCCTCACCTTCAAGTCTGTTTGATCCAAGTATACATGTTCCCTCTTCTGTGGTGTCTCTCTGAAAATTATTCTTTCTATTCCTTCAATGTCACCTCCCGGATCAAATTGCATATCATCTACTTCTATAGAGGTATCCTCCACAAGCTCTTCATGACAACCCTCAATATCCAAGTCAACCACATTCGCCTCTTTAATCAGTTCCGACTTTTGATGTTCTCCTTCTAAATCCTCAATCATATCATTCTCACAAGACAAGTGTGATGCATCAAGTGGATATGTTTCATGGCCGGGTGGATTATCACCTTCTTCATCCAATGAGGACTAATGCTCCTCCTCTATCTCTTCCCCTACTCTTGAATCCTCAATCTCAATTAGGGGTTCGATAAGTGTTTGACTCGGAGGCGGAACATATACCGAGTCATTCACAATAGCATGCAGTAGATCGTCCATTATTGCCTCCAATTCTAGGGTGGGTTCTAATATATTTCCCAATGAATCTGTATACCCTAAGAATTTCCCCATCAGATCATATGCGAAACGGTATGGAGGTTCTACCCGAAGTTATTCGAAGTCAGCCTTTCATGCCTTAGTTTCTATCCTCCTTCGCTCATAAGCATCATGTACACAGTGATCTCCGCCACACACTTTGCACCATGGCGTTCCAACGTGTCGTCCGAACATATTTCCTTTAAAGAGCACTCAAAAGAAAAGGATCACGGGCACCAGATAAGAATAGAATAAATTACTTAAAATAAAATTAAACTAAAACTAAAATAATTAATATAACTAATCTAATCTAAATATACGAAAATACAATAGGTAAATCCTAACTTAGGTCGTTCTCAATATGCCTCTAACCGTGTCCCCGGCAACTGCGCCAAAAACTTGATGTTTGTCTAACGATGCTCTTTCTAAGTAACTCACAACTAAGATTAAATTTATAAAAAAAGACTCCTAAAGAAACCACACAAAACCGGCAAGTGTACCGATCAGTAATAGTATAGAACTAAGGAAGTCCGAGTATAGAACACAAGGACACGTGAAAATGTTTTTAATACTTAACCCTAACCAAGACTCACCTAAGAATATTTAAATGATTTTTAATAATTAACTACTTGACCTAACTTACTTTAACTAAATTAATTAACTAAACTTAACTTAACTTAACTTAACTAAACACTTGATAAACGTAGAGACTTAACTGCAATTGGAGAAAACATCTACCTAGGTAAGAATCCTATCTAAGGTATAATAAGCTAATGGATTGAATAACCTCACGACACCGGTATCTAAGGATGACACAACTAAGGTTCGCTCAAGAAAGCTAGATCACTCTCGATCTCTAACTTGTACTTAGTTGATTTTTAGAACAAACCAGGAAACGAATTGCTAAAGTGTTCTAATGTCAACTCTCCTCTCGGTCTCACCGACACACGACCCTAATGGAAACAAATACTACGCAACCAAGGATAGAGGAACCATTTAGTTTAACTTAAACTAGATCAACTTATCGCTCACAAACCCAATCACCGACAAGAACCGAACCCGTTCTCGCGCGATCCTAATCCTAACAAGTTAAAGCTACGAGACGACCTTACTTCCAATCACCTCTCGGTATCTAAGAAGGTGCCTACCCACTGAATTTAACTAATTAACATACCTAACTAAACCCTACGGTGGATCACCCCGCAAACAATCTCTAAACGCAAAGTAAAGAGTTCAAACAAGCTAAAATCAATCAAAACTGTTTCAATCAATCAAAGCAAGAGGTATATGAGTATAATTAATCAAATCACAGCCACTAAACACAACATAATTCAATATTAAACCAAACTTTCATCAACAATTCAAGTCATGATGATCAACAATCCATACTACTCACTAAAACCTAACAATATTCATCTAACCTACGTAGAACTAACAAGTTTAGCCTAACATGATTTTTGGACAGCAGCTATACATCAAAGTAAACATCATATAACTCAACCAAACATAATTAAACTCATTCAATGATCAATGATAATCAATAGCAACTTAATCTTCAATTTAAATGCAAAACAATCCAAGTTAAAAGATAATAATCAACAAGTTATGAATCTTGAACAATAGAACAAAGTATATAGATGATTACAATCAATTGGGGCTGAGTTTAATGATTAATATCCACCCTAGCTGCTGTCCACAACCTTTTCTAATGATCTTCTTCTTCCTTTAGCCGTCACAAGCTTCCAAAACACTTTTTTTCTTTCTTCTCTTGGCTGCAAATTGCGATCGGACTAGGGGGGGTGCTGATTTCGGGATATATGGCTGGTTTAGGCTTTTTTTTCTTGTTAATTAACTTAATATATTATCATGTAAGACTTTAATCTTGTGGGCTTGGGTCGGGCCTTGAGTTGTAGTCTTCAAAGTTGATCAAAAATGCCCCTAGAGTCTTCAAACTTTACTCTTTTCTCCATTAAAACTCATAACCTACAATTAATATTAAATCTTTGTAAAATCATGCAAAAACCATTGATATCTCTTATTTATTCAAAGATTAAGCAATTAAAATATGATAAAAAGGTACGGAAAGTAAGTGTGTTTTACAACACATCATAATTCATGTTCAATCACTACCCATGACATTAGCTGGCTTTGACATCGTTCTAGGTATGGACTGGTTATCTGATAACCATGCTCGTATCATCTGCAATAAGAAAACCATAGAACTACAAGCTCCTGATAAACGAACAACACAAATTTTTGGTGACAAAGATGTTGGTCAAGTTAGCATACTTTCCATGATTAAAGCTAATAAAGGTCTAAACCAAGATTTTTTAGCATTTATGGCCTATGTTACCGAAGACCCGAAACCAAAAGAGATAAAAGATGTACCTATAATTGCCAAATTTTCAGACGTCTTTCTCTATGAGTTACCAGGTATTTCACCTAACCGAGAAGTCGAGTTTAGAATAGACTTAATACCTGGAACTACACCAATAGCCAAAGCTCCAAACCGTTTAGCTCCAACGGAAATGAAAGAGTTGAAGAAACAATTGGATAAGCTGCTGGAGAAAGGATTCATTCGTCCAAGTTCATCGCCTTGGGGATCTCCGATATTATTCGTCAAGAAGAAGGATGGATCCATGAGAATGTGTATTGATTATAGAGCCTTGAACAAAATAACTATTAAGAATTGATATCCGCTACCTAGAATTGACGACCTATTCGATCAATTGCAAGGAGCGACCTACTTTTCTAAAATAGACTTACGTTCGGTTATCATCAATTGAAGGTTCAAGAAGAAGACATTCCGAAGATGACATTTCGCACAAGGTATGGATATTATGAATTTACCGTAATGCCGTATAGACTCACCAATACCCCAACCGCTTTCATGGATATGATGAATAGAATTTGCAAACCTTATTTAGATAAATTTGTAATCGTATTCATTCATGATATACTCATTTATTCTCTATCGGAAGAAGATCACAAAGTAAATCTTAGGATCTTACCTGAAATACTTAGGAATGAGAAATTGTACGCTAAGTTTTCAAAATGCGAATTCTGGCTCCATGAAGTACAATTTCTTGGACATGTAGTTAATGCCGAACGGATTAAAGTAGACCCTGCCAAAATTGAAGGTTTGGCGGGATACTTTCGAAGATTCATTGAAAATTTCTCACGTATAGCCGTTCCCCTAACTTCATTGACTCGAAAGAACGTCAAGTATGAATGGGGAACTAAACAACAAGAAGCATTTTACTTACTTAAAAAAAAGCTAACCAACGCACCTATACGCTTTTCCAGAAGGTACGGAAGATTTCGTTGTATTTAGTGACGCATCCCATTCAGGTTTAGGATGTGTACTAATGCAAAGAAAGAAAGTAATATCTTATGTTTCTCATCAATTAAAATTACACGAAAAGAATATATAACTCACGATCTAGAGTTAGGTGCAATAACTTTCGCCATAAAATTATGGAGGCACTATCTCTGTGGAGTTAGATTTATCATGTATAGTGATCATAAGAGATTAACACACATATTTGATCAGAAAGAACTTAACATGCGTCAAAGAAGATGGATGGAAACCCTAAATGATTATGATTGCGAAATCATTTATCATGAAGGTAAAGCCAATGTGGTGGCTGATGCATTAAGTCGAAAGGAACATGAGAAACCCAAGAGGGTTCGAGCTCTAAGATTAGAACTTCAAATAGATCTAATCAAGCAAATTAAGAAAGCTCAAGAGCAAGCCATTGAGGAAAACAACATCTCTGAAGAAAAGCGTAATGGCACCATTGGCTCGTTAGTCAAAGGTGATGACAGTATACTTAGACTTAGAAATAGGATTTGGGTACCGATCATTGGAGAACTATGTGAAAAGATAATGAGTGAAGCCCGTAAATCCAAATACATGATGCTCCCCGGTAGTGACAAAATGTATCAAAATCTCAAGCCTAACTACTGGTGGAATGGAATGAAGAAAGATATTTCTCTGCATGTAGCCAAGTGTTTAACATGTTTACAATTAAAAGCCAAGCACCAAAAGCCTTCAGGCTTGCTTCAGCAACTCGAACTTCCGGTTTGGAAATGGAAAAATATAACCATGGACTTTACAATAAAACATCCTAAGACTACTCGTCAACATAATGCCATCTAGGTTATCATTGATAGGTTAACCAAATCCGCTCATTTCTTTCCTATCAACGAGTCTTACTCTATGGATAGATTGGCACGAATATATGTAATAAAACATCGTATCTTTACATGGTGTGCCATTATCTATCATATCCGATCGAGATAGTAGATTTACATCTCATTTTTGGTGTAGTTTCCAAAAAGCGTTAGGAACTCAATTAAATCTTAGCACTGGTTATCATCCTCAAACTAATGAGCAGAGTGAAAGAATAATTCAAACGCTTGAAGATATGCTTCGAGCTTGTGTGATCGACATCGGAAGAAGTTGGAACGATCATCTGCCCCTAATGGAATTTTCATACAACAATAGTTATCACACAAGTATTCAAACCGCGCCGTTCGAAGCTTTGTATCTTATCGCTTACGTTTGCTAGAAGAAATGAAAGGAATACACGATGTGTTCCATGTTTCCAACCTACGTAACTGTCTGGCCGACGAAACTTTAGATATGCCTTTAAGAGATATTGAAATCAACGAGAATTTGAAATTTGTAGAACAACCCCTTCAAGTTGAAGATTTTAAAGTTAAGAATCTTAAAAGGTGAAAACTAAAATTAGTCATAATAAGATGGAATTCTCGAAGTGGACCAGAATTTACATGGGAATTGGAATAGGATATGAGAAAGAAATACCCGCAACTATTTTAACGAATCTCGAGAACGAGATTCATGAAAAGGTGGGGAGGATGTAATATTTTGAAAAATACCATATTTACTTTTGGGTTAAAATGTCAACTTTGAAAATAAAATGACCCAAAAATAATTTAATAATAAATATGGAAAATAAATAATATATATGGATTATATTAAGTTAGAAGAATTCATATTAAAGAAATGGAGGAAAGAATCCCATCCCACATGGAAAGGAGGAAGAAAATGGAATTCCTTCCCATGGGTATAAATAAGAAAGAAAAATTACATCCCACATGGAAAGTGGGATCAATTTGGAAGCTCTTTATAAGTGATGGAGTTTCCATAGTAATATTCTTTTATGTTTAGCATGCAAAAAATGGTCCTAGCGAAGGGTGCAGAGCACCCAACGCGCACGCGCATCGGCACGAGCTCGGGCGAGGACTATGGCGATGGCGATGGCGAAGGCGAAGGACGTTGGGCGCAATGTGGTGCTTTGAAGGCGCACTTTAAAGAGCTTCCAGGAAGTGAAAGCCGCCTTATTGTTTTTGGAAAGTGGAAGCGAGGCCAGGAAGTGACAAGATATAAACGTACAAGGACTAAAGTGAAAATTCTTGATTTTAAGACCAATCGTGATACGCGATGGATCAACAGAATAATCCATCGCGTTACACGATGGGTACATCACAGTGCCCAAGGATGGGTGGTGTCGCGATACGCGATCGCCCAACCTATTGGGTCATCGCGATACGCGATGACCATGCCAATTAATGGTAACATGTGTCCGGCCACGTGTCAACACGTGGCGGGTCCACTAGGTGACCAATCAAGCCAAGTGGGAGACGTCGCAATACGCGATGGCCGAACCTAAAGTTCCATCGCGATACGTTATGGAATATTATATTTAGTGGCGGTTAACGAATCCATCGCGATTCGCGATGGATCCCTTTTTGACCCATCATTTATCGCGATAGGTCACAACCTCAGCCCTATAAATAGGGGTGTCGGGCTCTGCTTTATGCATCCCAATATTTCATTTCACATTCACTTGTCTCGAAATACATGCTACGATCCCCACCGTCCCGACTATCCGTTCTCGAAGTACGTGCAAGGCGTAGAAGTGTTGTTAGATCATTCCCTCGATACCAACAACAAGTAGAAGTGTTGCCCGTGTCAAGCTTAGGCATTTCTAGAATTTGAAGCCATACAAGATAGGTGTTCCGCCCGATTATTTTATTATATATGGCTTAGACCCTAGTAAAGGGTATAGTCTGTACCATGATTATATAACAAGTGAAATATGGTTTTCATAAGACGAGGGTATAGATAAATATTATTTCTTTATAATTATAAAGATTTTATAATGTTTCTTAAGAAATAAGAAACTCGGTATATACGTTTCTTCATGTAGAAGAAACCTAGTGTTTAAATAATAAAACTTCTTGGACTAAAGGTCCAAGTATTTTATAAGAGAAATGATTATCAATGTAATAATTATGCAAATAGACTAAAGGTCTAAAGCTAGATCGTTGATCTAGTATTTATAAAAAGGTTATTCTTGTACTATAGGTCCGAGGTAACAAGAAGAATATATTAGTAAATTGCACTGATCATAACAAAGGTGAATATGTCCAACTCTTTACAACTTGTTAAATCGAGTCTTTTAAATTATTACATGTGATTACGTATCCCTAAAACGTGATAAACAAAGGTAATCACTAGCCCTCAGGCTATCGTATACGATATTTTTGGATCCTTTCATATGTGGTTAGACGGTGGGCACACCGCACCAAGCTTAATCATGCCTCCGCCACATTGGGTCGGACCTACGATGTTCGAGTGAGCATAATCTTGTGTATATAGGTAGTGGATACGATCTCGAACGCTGCGGTGTTCGCTGAGCGGTTTCGAGTTGAGATGGAGTTTGTAATAGTTACTCAGACTTTTAGAACTTGATTGTTTCCTAAGCCACGTTGGGTCGACGCCTACGATGTCTCGAGGGGATACCTAAGTATCAAAATATTTTGTGCCAACATATTAACCAACATGCGTTGCTGACGTATTTTATAACTTTTTTTCAGGTAATCAAGATTAGGTGTTTGGAGATGAAGAATACCCATTAGACGATCTGATGGCTCATATGGAGTTTTTGTTATTAAATTAATGTATATTATGGTTTTTATGTTTCAAACACTTTTGTACCAACCATCGGGTGTTTAATACCCAACTTTAGAAATATATTAATATTTTAATTAAAACATCCGCTTCACAACCTTAAACTCTGATATATTTACAAAAAAAGTACCAACTATTGGTCACACGCCTAAGCCCTAAGTTGGGGTGTGACAGTTGTTAAGAGGCCAATATCGCGTTTGTTAATTTATGTTTTAGAGGGAGGTGCCGGAGGATTTTGGCAAAGTTTATTGCGCTTGCTCCTCTCACACCACTACTTTAACCAGACAATGGGATTAGACCCATTGCTGTAGGTGCCATTTGGAGAAGATTGGTCTCTAAGGTGGTCATGAGTGGTACCGGGAAGGATATTGCTAAATACCTTTGTGACTTTCATTTTGGGGTGGGAGTCCCAAGTGGTGCGGAGGCTGTTCTCCATAGCGTGAAGCCTCGAACAGATTATTAAATAATTTCATTTTGATGGGTCGTTAGCTTTGCTAACCGTTGATATTTGTAACGCCTTCAACTTGGTAGACATGATTGCCCTTCTTCTTAAGGTTCGATCTTGTTGTCCGTCCATTTCCTTATGGGTGGACTTTTTATATGGGAAGCCAGCTAGACTATATGTAGAGGATGACCACATTTGGTCCACCACTATGGTTCAATAGGGGGACCCTTTGGGACCTCTTCTTTTTGCTTTAGTTTTCTAATTAGGGATTCTTGCAATCTTCTTTTTCATGCTTGGTACCTGGATGATGGTACAATTATTGGATACACTAAAGAGGTAGCTAAAACTTTAGATATTATCATGGCCTAAAGGCCCCGCCTAGGCCTTAAACTCAACATTAAGAAAACTAAAACATTTTGGCCATCATGCATTGAAGTTAATGTGCAGGAAGGGTTGTTTCCTTGCGATATTGGAAGGCCACTATTGGTGTGAAACTCCTTAGAGGCGCCGTTAGCCGAGATGCGAGGTTCATTAGTAGTTTAGGTATGAAAAGGGCATCTCGTGTTATGGAGGTGATGATTCGTCTACCATGTCTACGAGATCCTAAATGCGAGCTCATTTTTCTTCGCTCATGCATGGGAGTCAGAAAGTTGTTGTTCAGTGTTAGAACGTGCCAGCCTGTGTATGTTGAGGAATTTGTTTATGTTTTTGACAATGGCCTTCGGGGGCGATTGAGGATACTGTTGTTTGTGGTAGTGACTTCTTTGGACATTTTCAATGGAGGTGGGCATCGCTTACAACCCGTTTTGAAGGTTTGGGTTTATGTTCAGCTTCAAACATATCTACATTTTCATTTGTGGTATCGATGGCACAATCTTGGAAGTTGTAGAACCACATTATGCGTGGTTGTAGTTTTGATGGGTTTGATTTGATTATGGGAGTGCGATAGATTTCTTGCGCATGCCACTTCCTAATTTCGATCTTAGCGGTTTCTCTGATAAACAAATTCCCCCCCCCCCCCTAAAGCCCAACATGCTTTGGCGAGTGCCCTTTATAATGGAATCATCCCGAGTTTAGAAATGAAGTTTGATTTATCCCCCCGCTAGAAAGCGGTGTTTGAGTGTCTTTAGGATCCCTAGGCTCGGGATTTTCTAGTGGTTATCCCCATCGAAGGACTGGGCCAAAATATGTTGGCTTTGGAGTACCAGACCATCCTTAAGTATAGGTTAATGATCCCTTTGTTTCTGGCAGACGAGCCTTGTCCAGTTTGCCTTAAAGTATGTTTGGACTCTTTTGGCAAGCATTCAGTTCACAACAAGGAGTTACCTGGGTTTAAGTACATACATGATTTTGTAAGGGATGTTTTATGTGGTGTTCTTAAAAGAGCAAGAAATTATGCTAAAAAGAGGCTCTAGTGAACTTCTGAGCGATCCACTTGAAGGAATGTCTACTTTGCGACCGACTGATATTCCTGTTTTTTGGGTGGGTAAGAGGGAAACACGCTTATGTGGACCTCACGGGGTGTCCCCTCTTGTTAGGCTTAGGGACACCGGGTACGTGGCAGGTCAGGCTGCCGTGAGGGCGGCATCGGGTAAGGTCGCTAAACACGAGGAAGCTTGTTTAGAGAATCAAGTTTATCCCTTTTGGCTTTGACACATTTGATTTCTTAGCCCCGGAGGCCGTGTACTTTCTAAACATGGTTCAACAAGTTGTGTATAGTAATTCTTCAAATAATAAGAACTAAAACTTTGTTTTTAGTTGGATTGGATTTGCTATCCAAAGGGGGGGGGGGGGTTGCAGCGCAGCTTGTTGTCCGTTAACATGTCACTTCATTGTAATCGTTTGAATGTTTTTCTTAAAGGTTTATGAGATTTTATTACTTTAAATGATATTACGTTATCTGAGTCACTACCCGTTTTTCTTTAATTCGAGATTTTGAAACCCGTCGATTTTTATCAAGTTTTCAAATTCTTGTTTTATAAATATTTAATTATTATAATTAATTTGGTTTATATTTTGTTTTCTTTACTTTTGAAAAATAAATTTTATAAAACTTCAAATATATTTTAAGACGAGCTTATTTTAATCTACATGCCGGCATAAGTTTTATTCAAAACCGATTCAGGTTAAGTTTTTATTGAACGTGTTGACCTAAATCAGTTTTGAGCAAAAATTTATATCGGCACTAGATAAAAATAAACTCGTCTCAACGGTATATTTAAATTTTTTAAAAACTTTATATTCCAAAAGTTATTAAAGAAAAACAAAATTAATTACATATTAAAAGAAAAAAAATTTAAAATTTGATAAAAAAATGACGGGTTTCAAAATCTCGAATTATAAAACGTCGAGGTTCCTAAAAGTTGGTAAAAAACAACGGGTTTTGTAAAAATTATTCAAAAGTGACGGGTTTCAAAACTCGGATTTCAAAAAGGACGAGTTTCGTAAAAGTCATTTGAGCCGACGGTTTCTGTTCAAAAATCGTCTGAGCCGACAGATTTTGAGGGACTTTCATGAAATCTTGAAATAATGGGTTATTTTGTGATTTTCTTTCTTTGTTCTTTCTCATCAGTCGTTCTTTCTAAATTTATAAAAAAACAAAGTTTTATTTAGCAAAAAAGTATTTAAAAATAAATCAACTATCTAGCATTATATATATTTTTTTAACGGCCAACGAATCCTTCAAATAAGCTACTGGCTAAATTCATCATATCAAGATACACTCGTCTTCTAATTAGGGAAAGCCCTCACAGCAGTGAGGTGAGATAAACCCGTTCAGCTCAAAGATTTAACTAGTGAATGTCACCACATGCTGCCGAAACTAAATGTTGTGGACAAGAATCAATCCGGATAACATGGAACATCCAACCTTAATTTCTCTTCCTACTTCACCCTCGTGTCATTGGCTAGCATCGTATATTAAAGTTGTAGGCGGAAAAAACCTTTTGAATTGAATAAAACTCCAAATCAATTTATTATAATAAACTTTCTTTTATTACTAGAGGACGAGAGTAGATAATACAAACTCTACATGCTTCACACACGTGTAGTAAACAACTAGACATGAGTATACAGAGACATGTTTGCGGTAACGGTTTTAGGATTGTGATTCAGTGACAATCGAGAGTTGAAATATAACAAATTAAAAGCATGTATCATATACTAGCAAACATATAAAAAGTCACAAGTGTAAGTATTATAAAGTCCATGTAATGTATGCTTGCAACGTACATCGCTCTACTCAAGCACTACATATATAATATAATATAATATAATATAATATAATATAATAATAATGTTACAAACCTGACTTCGTAAACAAATCTATTTTAATGGATTAAACAGTAAATCTCGCAGATATATTATATAAAAGAACTATATTATATAAAAGAACTCGTGAATCATATTATGATATTTAATATGAACATAGAAAAGGTAAAAGGAAACTTGGCAGTGTCAGTGTGGTTGGTGGTCTAAGAATTGAGGATAATAGAGCCAAATAACACCTAATGGAGGTCACTTTTTATTTATAAGCACTTAAAATTTCTTTGAAGAAATCTTGGTCGTCATGGTTGGATCCAAGGCCTGATGACGTAGAATTAGTATACCTAAGACCTAAGTTGTGCCACTAGATTGTTGAATGTCGACCCAATCTTCCCATTATGTACATTTTGTTTTCCCATATACAATATGGTTATATGGGCTTTAAGGTTTTTTTAGAAGAAAACTTTTTTTAGGCGGTTTTGTTTATGTTTTTGATTTTGTTTTAGTTTTGTTTGATTACAGAGGATTGTTATTTGATAATCTAGTTAATCTTAAATTTGCGGGTTTCAAATCAAGTTAAATCCATCTAGATGGATCAAAGAAAAAGTGGACATATAAATATTGGACTCCCTTGATGGTCCAGTTATTTCTATTCCGTATACACACAACCAATACCGAAAAGAAATACAACCCCTATTGATAAGAAAATTCAGTAATAAAAAATCTACAATTAAGCAAAGTCTTTCTTGATATGTTTGCTTACTCTATTTTTATTTTATATAATTTGATTATTCGTTTTTCCTATTATTTTATACATGTTAAAAGAAATGTTCTACAAATTCAAAAAAATCTTTTAATAAAATTATGTCCCTTTCACAATGTTGGGATAAGACGTGAATTAATTGAATACGATTATTTATAGAATGCCTTAAATTAATGTGGTTTCATTTCTGTATTTCAATATTAAAATCTTATAAGTATATATAAAAAAAGTTAGATTAACAACTGTACTTCAAGAACATCAAAACGTACATAAATACAAAAAAAAATTAAAAAAATAAAATAAAAAACTAAACAATATTATTAATCGAAATGAAACATTAACATCAATCAATATCTTCCTAATCCTAAAAACAACCAAACAAACCTAATTCAGAAACTAGAAATATGAAAAATAAAAGCAAATCTAATTTAACCACCAGAACCAAATAGTTAGCATGAGAAATCCAAAGAATGCAAGTAATCGACAACTGTTTCACAAATAAAGTCTATTCGTCTATTTCAATATTCCATGAACCTACACTTATTTAAAAAATACTAAATTTATAATTATTGATAATATAATCATAATGTAAAGTGATAACCTCTTCTCTTCTAATTTTTCATTTCAATTATTAAAATTTATTATATATGCATGTTGTTTTTTTTAAACGACCAACTAAGTAACGCCAATTACTTCGTACGCGGCCCTCATTGGCTAAAGGTAGCCCGAGCCGGCCACGAGTCTGGACGGACGGATCCCCTAGCGGTCCACCTATTGAGGGATTCCCCGGATAAAACTCGTCCCCCACGCTCGCCAAACGGCACGACAGCGAGGGGCCGGTAAAACTAGGTGAGATCAGGACTCGAACCCAGGCAAGCATGGGTCAACCCTCATATCTTTCATATAAATTAGTAATAGTGAGCTTTGGATCTCATATCTCTCACTAGTAAAGTGAGTTCTCTACCATTGAGCCACATCCAATTTATATATATATATGTGTGTGTGTGTGTGTGTCTATATATACGTATATATATATATAGAAAAGGTTTAAAATAAAATGACATAGTTTTGTAGTAAGAATAGGAATAACATAAAATTTAAAGTGAGGAAACTATTTAGCCTAAATCCTAGATCCTAGGAAACTATATGGTATTTTAAAAACTACCAATCTCAACCACTAGATCATAGATCTAAAAACTTATATTTATTCTTACTCTTCCTAGAAAACTATTTCTTTTTATTATAACTATATATATATATATATATATATATATATAGGGTTGAAGAAACACTAAGTTACCCCGGGCAGATTACGGATAATCTGGGGGTTAAATAGATGTTTCACACGAGGGGTTAGACCCGGCAAAGATGGTTCTTCTGATAACCTGCAAAACAGACACCGTGAGCTCGTCACTGAGAAGGGGGGGTACCTCCTTGTGACCACCCTCCGGCGTGAGAATCAGACTAGATTGCTCTTGAATATAAGTGTATATTAAGAGATTGCTAGAGCAGATATCAGGTATAAGATGTAAGATACAAGATAAGATGAGATGATCATACCATTTGGGGTATTTATAGCCGAATGTAGGTTTCCAAGAGGGTATAGCCGGCTGAATAGTATTCCTGTTCTACCAACTGTGGCCTACGCACGTGCCATGCTGGCAGTTGGTGGGTAGGCAGTGGCTGACAGTGACCAGGCCTGCTGTGTACTATTCCTTTTCCACCAACTGCAGGCTATGCACGTGGTATGACAGGAGTTGGTGAGTAGGTAGCGGCTAATAGTGACATACAGTACAAGAGCATGCCGCTCGCCATACTGTTGTCAATGGGCTGTCGTATCTCTGGTCAGATCTTTTGCCCATACCTCGTCAGGTACAGTACAAAAGATCTTCCAGTATCGTACGGACTGGCTCATTTGGGCGGGAGTATTCCCCCTCCCGCCTTTGTGCGGGATTGTTCCCGGCTTTGCTCATTCCTTCAGGTGACTACTGAATTATTGAGAGCTAAGTGCCTTGTGCGTGTAGCCTTGCTGCGCGGGTGGCCTTCCCTGATGGCTTGTATCCGCAGCTGCGGGAACAGGCGGAGTACTTCACCATTGGGAGGCATTTCCTGCGGGAACAGCTTGCGTACTGCGCGTAAGGACGTCACGTCTCTGAGCATGGTGGGTCCTGCGGATCCAGTTGGTTTCTGCGCAGACGTCTCTCTTCAAGGTGAGTCCTGTGGGTCCAACTGGGCTCTGCTGGGACCTACCTCTTCAAGTCCCCCCAGTCCAATGTTCTTCTCATGAGTGTTTAATAAGTGAGGTGAACTTTTGGACTTAAGCAAAGGGTTTTTGAAAAGGGTTTAGTTTTAAAGTTTTCCATGGGGATTCTTTGCGCGGAAGTCCTTATGTCACTTGCAGAAATTCCCGACTTTCCTGCTTGATCCTTGGGTATGATGCGGGTAGGTCTGTAACCTCCTCGCAAGTCAGGAGCGTTGAGTCACACTTGTGTGGATTCTCCATGAGGTTTTGGTAGTTTTGAACATAGTGATCAATTATGTTAAACCCACCAATTCCATCTTGAAGCTTCAAACAATGTAGTTCTCGACGTTCCCGCTATGCGGGGATGTTATTCCCGTTTCCGCTAGCATTGCCCAGAAGATCCTTCTTGGTTTCAATTCCTTGCCGAGTGCTAGGTATGTGAAGGGTTTTGCCTTGACACTGTACCCGCACTCGTCTTACGGTTACTTTACTTCCAAGGTATTCCTGGCGTCAATTCCCTGCGGGTGCTAAGTATGTGAAGGGTTTTGCCTTAACACTGTACCCGCACCCGTCTTATAGTTACTTAGTCGCCGAGGTATTCTTGGCTTCAATTCCCTGCAGGTGCTAAGTATGTGAAGGGTTTTGCCTTACTGTACTCGCACCTATCTTACAGTCACTTGGTTGCCAAGGTAAGGGGTATTTTCCCGCTTACTTTTGAATCTTTTTGAATTTTTGAAATTCGAAGAGTTGGTGAAAGGATAAGAACAGTCCAAACTGTTGAAACGTCGTCCGACGGTTTCTTCTGACTGTGTCAGGACGTGCAGGAAGTTATGGTGACGTGACAGTACATGGTCATTCCAGACGCTTTTTCAGGCGCGTGGGCGCGATTTTTCGGGCGCGTGGCTACGAAATTAATGGCACGCGTCCTTTCAACAGCTGTTGCCAGCTTGCTCTTTGCCACGTGTCATAGTTTCATTGCACCTGCGATTTCTCTCTCTTCCGCATTAAATTCATCGCATTGATTGCGATTAGTATATAAAGGGGGAGAGGGTCCTTTGTAATCCACACTTTCACTGTTCTCTTCATCTTCAAAACGATTTCCGGCGAATACTCACCTTTTCAGTCGAGCATTCTCTTGAAATCGTTCTCTTCTTTCATACCTGCAAGATGTCTTCTGCTCACGATCTTGAGGCTACAGCCCAGGAGGCTGGGGTGTACGCCGAGAACCCGTCATCCACGTCCTACAAGGATGACAAGAGTACTGCTGGCGAGTGCCAGTGTGCTCTGCCTGTCGATCTATATCAGTACATCGTCAGGAAGTTCATGCTCGAGTCTTTCGAGCCTGAGTTTCCTGAACCTCATCAGACGGTGTATGATGCCCCCAGAGGCAAGATCGGGGTATATGCCGCATTCTTTGTCTATGGGAATCTTAGGTTCCCCTTGACGAAGTTTGTGTACCGTGTTCTGGAGAGGCACGGTGTACACCTAACCGAGGTACACCCGATGGCGATCGCAAAGATTCGCCACTTCGAGTGGGTGTGCCGGATTCTGGGCGTTGAGCCCTTCGTCGACCGCCTGATGACCTTCTACTCTTGGAGGTGCATCCAGGGGTGGTATACTCTGATAACCCGGATCAAGGGTTTGAAGATTTGAGCAACCGAGCGCAGTCTTCGTTCATGGAAGCGGGAGTTCTTTTATATCTCCGCTCGCGCCATCCCCCTTGCCATGAAGTTTAAGAATGGGCAAGCACTCCCCAGCCTTCACGCCTCCAACTACCAGGAGGCGGAATGGTTCTCAAAGATTTCCCGAGTCCAATCTCCGGTTTACCGCTTTGCGGAGTCCGGGATGGTGATGCTCGGGATGAGCCGGGTGTGGAAGGATGCGGAGGCGCAAAAGATCCCGATCGTCCTTGAATACGGTTTGAACTCTGTCCCTTACGGTATGCTCTGTCTTCTTTGTTTATATAGGTTTGTCTTCTAACTGTTTTTCTTTTATTTCAGAGGGGAACGACATGCAGTCGCTCCTGCATCCGCGGGAGGCTGATACACCCGCTCGGATGGGTACTCGTGCTCTAGATGAGAAAGAGTTGCCCATCCTTGAACAGACGGCGGATCGGTTCGTGGAGGTCTACCCGCCAGGCCACGAGATCCTGAGCGCCAGGCGGCCAGGTAAGGCGTTATTCAACCCTCGACCCCTCAATGCTGAAACCTCTGCTGGAATTCCTCTAATCTTGTGTTCTGATGAGGAATCCGCAGATGGTCCTCCGTTGGTGCGGAAGAAGAAGGCTGCCGGCGGGAAGGGGAAGGCGAAGGTGGCCTCCACTGCCGATCCGGTGCCTCGGTCTGATTCAGAGACCGAGAGCGAGGAGGTGGCGGGGAACCCTGGTGGTGATAAGACCACTGCTCCGGAGGCTGCGACGACTGTCACCTCCGGAGAGCCCAGGATGAAGACGGTGAGTGGCGTTAAAAGGCCAGCTCCATCGGGTTCGTTCCCGCCTGTCCGCACTTTTAGGCTCAAGAAAACCCGTAAGTACAAACTTCCTTTATTTTTAACTTCATAGCTTTCCATCATTAATACTTATCTTCCTTGTGCAGGCGTGGATGCTACCGCATTCCAGGGTGGAGCGGGGAGGAGTACCTCCGGACCCATGACGGTAGGCTTGGTCAGTCTACCTGAGGCGACGACCCAGGCGGCTGCGCCTGCTTCAGTTGGTTCAGTTGCTCACCCAGTTGAGCCAACTGTTCCAACTGTGATGACATCACCGCCGGCTGTCAGTGCCATATTTACTGAATCTTTCACTGAGCCGGCGGTTACTTTTTCGGCGGACTCCGCAGCGGCGACCACGGTTGTGAGTTCACCTACGGTGAGTTCACCTCCGTTGGTTTCTACTACCGCGGCGGCCTTCACCATGCCTCCTCCGTCATCGGCAACGAGGGCCGATCCTTCAGGTATGCTTGGGGCTTCTCACCAATCTCCGCCTCCTTCCCATCTGCCTGACCTCTTGGACGGATTTCCCTTGGGTTCAGGTGATGGGTTTGGCGGCTATAGGCCTGTTGTCGACCCTACAAGTGCGTAGGGTTCTTTTGGCCTTTTTTTTTTTTTTATATATCATCTTTTCCTAACTGCTTTTTGTTGTTTGCAGTGTCGGATTCCAATGAAGTGTATGTTCCACGATGGAACATCCGCCGAGGAACAACCCGTCGCACGCCTGTGGAGTGCGTGGAGTGGGCTCGTCACGCAGCTCCCAGTGGTGCGTTGGGGGAAGCCATGGCTAGCTACAAGGAGGGTAGGCTAACCAATGAGCTTCGGGTTCTCCTAGCTCGGATACAGCCGCGCGTCGAGCTGCTTTGTCGTGAAAACGACAAGTTAAAAGCAGCTCGCATCCAAGAAGTAGCTCAGGCGCGGGCTGTCCGGGAGGAGAATAGGAGGCTTACCGCAGTGGCTGCGGAAAAGGAGAAGGCCTTCAAGGCCCTCGAGGTTGAAGTTCAGGCCCGGCTCGAGGCCCGTTCCAAGGCTGCCCAAGCTGTTAACGAACAGCTTCGGCTGGCTAAGGAAACTGCACGGAACGCAACCGAGAGGGCCACCAAGGCTGAAGCTGTTGCTGAGCCTTTACGCCTCGAGAATGAGGAACTTAAAGCCAAACTAGAGGTGCTCCAACAGGCTCATGATGCCTTGGCGATGGAAGACGCCAAGAAGCTCCAAGAGATCTTGGACCAGAGGGGCGTGCTTGACCACACTGAGCGGAAGCTAAAGGGCGTTGAAGAGGCTGCGGCTAAAGAAGTGTTGCTTGCCAACCTCAACAAAAGTGAAGCCGAACGCGCCCGTAACCAAGCTCAAGCTGCCCTCCAAGAGGCTCTGGTTGCCAAGGAATGGCTTCTTCGAGAAGCGTTGTCTCAGGTAAGCTTAACTTCATAATGTCTTTACGCTTTTCTTTGTAAATAGAAAAGGTTTTGATACTTGTATTTTTTCTTTTTGTAGGTTGTTCATCGGGTCTTCACGGATACGTCTTATGACGATGCTATGAGCGCAGCCCTCAACGCTTCTCATGAGGATGGGGAAAAGGCCGGCTTCCTGCTTGGTCTAGGGCTCGTTGAGAAAGGCATCCCGCCTTCCAACTTCCCTTTATTTGATGTGGATACTGAAGCTGTATACGACCAAGCAGTGAATCAGTATGCCGCCTTCCCGCATCCGGTGGTGGAGAAGGTAAACGAAGTTGCCGCTGCTGATGATGGGCTAGCTATCCTTAAAGCTTTCCTTGAACCGCCACACTCTACTGATGGTGCGGGTCCAAGTGGAAGTGGTCCTGAGGCTTGATCCTGAAGATCCCTTTCCACCATTAGAGTAGATTTTTATTTTTGTATAGCTTCTTTTGTATGCGGGTATGTACCCAGCAATCTTTGTAATATTTGAATTTCGATGGAATAAAGGTTATTTGCCAATCCCTTGCCTTGTTTATTTCACGCATATTCTGATTTAACTTAGTAGTTTCTTTAGTACTTAGATAATTTAACTTTTCAACGTGGTAGATAATAAGTTAAAGTTTTGCATCCTCTTTCATGATTGTGCGGATAAGACCGTCACTTGCACTTAGTAGGATGGCTAAACTTTACCTATATCTGACCTGCGTGGAAGTTTTCCTCATCTTTTCCTTTGAAATTTTCTAAGTGTTTAGAATAAGTTAACCTTTGAACGTGGTAGATAATAGGTTGAAGTTTTGCTTCCTCGTTCGTGATTGTGCGGGTAAGACCGTCACTTGCACTTAGTAGGATGGCTAAACTTTACCTACATCTGACCTGCGTGGAGGTTTTCCTCATCCTTCTGTTAGAAATTTTCTAAGTATTTTGAATAAGTTAACCGTTCGACGCGTGGTTGTCAATTGGTTAGTTCGGTTTCCTCTATCATGATTTGTGCGGTTAGGACCGGCACTTTCATTTAGTGGGATGACCAAAGTTTACCTATGACTGACCTGCGTAAAGGTTTACCGTTTTTTGGGTTTATGCGGGTTTTCCGCCTTCCCCACGCAACGTCTTTCCACGTAATTATGCGGTGAGTACCGGCATCAGTGTTGAATAAATTAACCGTTCGACGCGCGGTTGTTAATAGGTTAGTGGTCAGTTTCCTCTATTATGATTCGTGCGGATAGACCGGCACTTTCATTTAGTGGGATGACTGAACTTTACCTTTAACTGACCTGCGTGAAGGTTTACCGTTTTTTGGGTTTATGCGGGTTTTGCCGCCTTCCCCACGCAACGACTTTCCACGTAATTATGCGGTGAAAACCGGCATATCCGTGTGGAAAGTTCATAAGTATAAATGTAAAATCATCAGCGTCGATGTTCTAAGGAGAATCATTTCCATTAGAAGTGGCTCTGGGCCTTTTCTTTACAAATTTGGAATTGATCTACATGCAAACTGTGTAATTGAGCTCCCTTCAATGTTGTTGGGATGGGAGTGCCATCGAGCCGATATGCACCTGGTTCGGGATCTCGTTGTTTACGCAGTATGTAGTCTCCAACATTGAAGCTGCAATTTTATTCGTGTTTTCTCCAGCTGGGGTTCTACACGCATCAGCCTGCTCAGCGTTCGTTACGCCACGAGGTGTGCGAGCGTCCCATCTCTGACAAATGCTTCGACGATGTCCTTTACGTCTGTGCATTCTTCAGTGTTGTGGCCTTTTGTCCTGTGAAAGTCACAGTATTTGCTCCGATCAGCATTGTGACGATGTCGGATTATTGGAGCCTTTGGCCATGGGAGCTCCTCAGTGGCGAATATCTCGGTGACGCTTTTGGTGAGTGGCGTCCATCTGGAGTTCTGGTTCGACTGTACGTTATCCCTTCCGCCTAACTGATGTTGCAAGCCGGATGAGGTGTCAAAGTTTACCCTTGACTGCCAAATGCCTAGCTTCCGCTTTTTGTTTAGTCGGGCGGTAAGGACGTTGTCTTCTCTTGTTTTCTGGGTGTAGAGGTTTGTGCTCTGGGGGAGGTCTCTACCCAGTTGCTTCTCCGTTTCCGCAAAGCGTTTAGCTGCTGTCATGATGGCATCCCATGTGGATGGCATGCCATCTTTACCCGTTAAGGTGCGGATGAGCTCTGGGTCGTTCGCGCCCTGGATGAAAGCAGCGCGAACAAGATCTTCGCTAATATTACCCAGACTTAGCTTCTTTGAGTTGAAGCGAGTGATGAAGTCTGTCAAAGATTCATCTTCCTCTCGAATGCATTTGAGGATTGTCCATTGCTCTTCGGTATACTTTCTTTGTTGGCTGAAGTGTTGGCTAAATTTCTGCTGGAAGTCTTCCCAATCGTAGATGTGGTGGACCGGTAGACGATCGAACCACGCTCTAGCTGCCCCAACAAGCGTCATTTGGAACATGTAACACCACGTAGGTTCCGTCCAACTACTGACGGTTGCCCCCGCTATGAACCTGTTCAAATGATCGTCTGGATCAGATATACCATCGTAAGTGCCGATGTTGGACATCTGTTTGGCACTTTTCGGGACGATTGCTTCTGCAATGTCCCTTGCAAATTTGGACGTTCCCGCATTTGCAGCAGTTGGTGTAAATGTTTTGGAGAAGTCACGTGGGTTTCCACCTGCGTTTTTTGGTTTGAAGGCTTCTCCAAAACGCCTTCTCGGTTGGGAGTCCGTTTCCTTACGCTTCCCTTTCGCCCTATGACGAGGGTTTGCGTCACTATCGGATTCCTCCGAATCATTGTCCCAGTACTCTCCGAATTCCTCAGGCTGTTGGAGTGAACGTAAGTGTTCATCCAACTCGGCTTGGAATTCTTTTTGACGTGCTTCCGCCCACGCTTTAACTTTATCGAGTGTTTGGCGGGGGAGCCTCGTTCGTTGTCTCTCTAACTGGGTATCGGTGAATCCCAGTGAGCGATTATTTACTGCACTTGCCCCAGCTTGGGTAACTGGGTAGTGTTCGTAAAATTTACTGCACTTGCCCCGGCTTGGGTAACCGGGGTAGTGTTCGTAAAAACTGTGTAGTCGCCGGTATTCCCCTCAGTAGCTGGGGTTGTGGTTACCGGAGTTTCTTTAACCATCTTTCCAGAAGTTTGAAAAAACTGAAAAGAAATGAAGTTCTAGCTTTTATGCACGGATGGCGCCAATGAAGAAACACTAAGTTACCCCGGGCAGATTACGGATAATCTGGGGGTTAAATAGATGTTTCTCACGAGGGGTTAGACCCGACAAAGATGGTTCTTCTGATAACCTGCAAAACAGACACCGTGAGCTCGTCACTGAGAAGGGGGGGTACCTCCTTGCGACCACCCTCCGGCGTGAGAATCAGACTAGATTGCTCTTGAATATAAGTGTATATTAAGAGATTGCTAGAGCAGATATCAGGTATAAGATGTAAGATACAAGATAAGATGAGATGATCATACCATTTGGGGTATTTATAGCCGAAGGTAGGTTTCCAATAGGGTATAGCCGGCTGAATAGTATTCCTGTTCTACCAACTGTGGCCTACGCACGTGCCATGCTGGCAGTTGGTGGGTAGGCAGCGGCTGACAGTGACCAGGCTTGCTGTGTACTATTCCTTTTCCACCAACTGCAGGCTATGCACGTTGTATGACAGGAGTTGGTGAGTAGGTAGCGGCTAATAGTGACATACAGTACAAGAGCATGCTGCTCGCCATACTGTTGTCAATGGGCTGTCGTATCTCTGGTCAGATCTTTTGCCCATACCTCGTCAGGTACAGTACAAAAGATCTTCCAGTATCGTACGGACTGGCTCATTTGGGCGGGAGTATTCCCCCTCCCGCCTTTGTGCGGGATTGTTCCCGGCTTTGCTCATTCCTTCAGGTGACTACTGAATTATTGAGAGCTAAGTGCCTTGTGCGTGTAGCCTTGCTGCGCGGGTGGCCTTCCCTGATGGCTTGTATCCGCAGCTGCGGGAACAGGCGGAGTACTTCACCATTGGGAGGCATTTCCTGCGGGAACAGCTTGCGTACTGCGCGTAAGGACGTCACGTCTCTGAGCATGGTGGGTCCTGCGGATCCAGTTGGTTCCTGCGCAGACGTCTCTCTTCAAGGTGAGTCCTGTGGGTCCAACTGGGCTCTGCTGGGACCTACCTCTTCAAGGGTAGAGATATTGTACGCTAATGCCTTAACGTACGAGAGGTACGCGAGACGCTCAAAGGCAAAAACCTAAAACGCTCAGAAAACGCTCACAAAAACTTAAATGCTCAGCCAAAAACCTAAAACGCTCAAAAAACGGTCTTCGTGAAAAAAGTAAAAAATTGATCGATTAACGATCCAAAACTGTTTTTTTCGCTTAACCAATGATTAATTGGGTATGTATTGACGATTCAGAGATGTTGGGATGTGATTTCATGGATCGATTCTTGAAAAACGGGATTCGTGTACGTTAATGTACGTTAAGAATTGGTGTATTGGATATTTTCACTACATATATATATATATAGGGTCAGGTTATAGTAAAAACACAATGTTTCATAACAATGATAGGAATAAATATAGACCATTAGATCAACTAATTTAATGGTTAAGATTTGAAGTTAAAAAAAACCATGGTGTTTTTTAAAATTACTCTTCAATTGTTGTTTCTTAGAGGCAATTTTGTCCATTTAGTTTATTATATAATGAACCGCATTTTGTTGATTGACAAATATGTACGGTAAGATGCTATTATTGGGGCTATAATCTAGGAATTTTCAAAAAAAACGGTATCACGTGATTGAATGATTAAATTCAACGTAGTTGTTTCTCTTTAATGAAGATCGTGAAAACAATAAATTGGTAAATAAACAAATGATCATACCAACAAACAAAGAAACAACTTTATGTTTTTTAAGCAAACATGAATGTATAAAAAACTCACAAATATGAAAATTAACAAGTTGAAAGTAAAAACCAATCATCAAAACAGATAAGAAAACACGTCAAATGTTTGTGTTCTACACGGCTATGATAATCCCATAAATATAGGACTTAAACCTGCTATGATATATTTAAATCTTGTTGAAACCCGATGTATCAATCCATTAACAATAACAATAACAGATCTCAGATCTGAATATAACAGATTAATACCTTAAGATAGATCTAGCTCATAATTACGTATGTTTAGATGTTATATATGTATATATGTATTATCAGTATATATTAGTAGTATAAGATTAAAATGAAGATTGAGAGAGAGTAATGGGGCAGCACTTCGTTAATTATCTCAAAACTTAACTTAAAACGTGAACAGGGGATCACTTTATATAGAAGATAGGTCGGGTTCGCTAACATTCCCTAGCGAACCAGACCCACTTCGTTACATACATAAATAACTCAAATATCTTAACGAAATACCTCCTGATTCGTTAACATCCCCTAACGAATCAAGAGTGAATAACTTTAAGTCTTAGTTCGCTACACAACTATAGCGAACCAGACAATACATTAGAGAACTAGAGAATAACTTAAATGTTTATTACATCAAACATAAAACAAATACGTTAACGATAATTACAAAGACTCAAGACGCAAAACCATGCACTAACAGACACCCCCTCGTCTTGAGCTCTTTGTCTTTAAGTTACTTGAAGCGCTTGGACTGCCAGTCTCTGCAACTATAAATTCCATTTTCATGACAAACACGCACAACACGTTGGAATTGCATAGCCAGGTCGTAGTCTTCATTGCGCTCGATCAGAATATGTTTCCTATGTAGCACGCCATTGTCTGTTTCAGATAAATTAACCAACCACATCGGGTCGATTATCTTGATAAGCTCAGTCTTCAGTCCTTTACCAAGTACAATGACGGCCTCGCTCGTACGATTGTCATAGTACCAGTGGTTGAACGAGTGATGCATGTATTGTTGTATCGTCTTCACCGGCACACGTTTCATCGTCTTCGGAGGCTTTACTTTAAGGACAAGTTTCTTCCAGCCAGTCTTTGGATCAATCTCGTCAATACGTTTACGTTTCGGGACCTGGGGCTTGAAGAACTTGATCCCATGATTGACTTCGAACAACAAGTGTTGATGAAACCACTCAGCTGTCCGGATGCCATCACGATTGATAAATGGACGCCTCGCGAGGGTACGAACATCCCAACGCGTTAGTGTAAGAAGTGTAAGAACGTACATTATCTTCTCGTAGTACTGAACTCCCTTTTCCCATTTAACTATACATACCTTAAGCTCGGAATCATATAGCCATGAGACGATATCACCATTAACCTTGGATACAGTCTTGAAGGAAGTCACTTGGATTTCTTTGACCCATGCAGCTGCTATGTCTTTTCGTTCTTGATCAACGTATCGATACGCCTTGATAATCTTACCCGCAGCTTTATTACTGAACCATTTAGCAATATCAGCATCAGTTGGATTCACAATTGAGTCAAAGAGAGTATCCACAACCTTCTTTCCCTTAGTTATCTTCTCCAGATCATCCTCTGCTGTTTTAAAAGTCTGCTCGTTAAAAACCGGAGCACCTTGATCAACGTTCGTGTGTTGATACAAGTCAGGATACTCCTCAGCAGTGATGTCTTCCATCTCAACATCCTCATCTTCATAAATAAACTCTGTATTCATTCGAATAGACGGGTCATCTGTTAAACCTTCCTCATTCACCACCTCAACGTCTAGCTCTGTCTCTAACACGGTTAATTGTTCATCATTTAACCCTAGCAGTATGGAAATCTGCTCTCGTGTTAGAGACCTATCAACGAACTCACCAACTTCAATCTCATTAGCATTCACCATGCTCCTAATCACCCCCTTTCCATCCATAAATATTACCGTGTTAGCTTCAATCATCTCAATTGGTTTAGCAGCCGAATAATCACGATAAACAACAATCTGTTTGTCAGAATCATCAATAGAGCTCGTACCCGCACCAGAAGCTGGGTCTTGAGTTTGTTTAGGCTCACCACTAGCACCTAACTCATCATCATCAGAATCATCCTCATCATTCTTGATCTTTTTAAAAGCATCATCTTTGCAAGTCAATTGCAAGATCATTTCTTCTTATTCTTTATGTTTCACCCCCTGAGACTCAACAATCTCACGTAGGGCCTTAGTTTCTTTTTGACAGAAAGAAACATAACTGATTAGTTTCTTATGATTCTCCATTAAGCATTCTTGATTCAACCGATCAGTAGACATCTGGTTCTCATACAAATGCAAAAGATTTAAAAGCATGCATGTCTGACGATTTGGTGGCAAAGCATACAAGGATGGATGAACTGGTTGGATTAGTCCCTGAGGCCTTGTAATTCTCATGAATGAGATATCACTAGGAGGAGGAGGCCTCATAGATGTTGTTGGAGGAGCTGTAGCCATTGTAGCAGTCGGCAAAGGTATTTCAGTTAACGCTGATTGAGGAATCAGACCCAACGGCTCATGTGGAACCATCGTCGTCGTCAAAGTCATCTCTAGAGTGCTAGTTGTAATTGGCACTACCGGGCGTTGAGGTGTTGTTTGATAAAGCTGAGGCACACCAATGATTACTCCAGCCCCAGCAGATACACGTCTCTTCTTTGATGGCTCACCAGTTGCCACTTCCTTGCCTTTTCTCTTTCTTTCTCGTTGAGCTGCAATAGTGGCAGCTAATGCAGCTTCAACTGCGGCCTGTTGCTCTCTAAGGGCTGCATCACCATTACCACCATTTCCACCTTCATGACCACCAACATCACCATTGTTTCCATCATCACCATCGTTCCCATCATCACCATCGTTCCCACCTTCTCCTTCCTCACGCTCAGAATCTGAATCATCATGAATCCAGCGATCCTCGGAAGGACATACATAATTAGGATTAATGATATGACCAATCAGTCGTTTATCCGCTGGCTTCCCCTTTCTATAAATCAACATTCTATGAATGGTATCAGCTTTCATATGTTCCATAGGAAGCACATCATTCACCTGAGTTTGATCAATAGTTAAGTTGGGAATTAAGTCTTGAATGATCAACTAAAGGAAGCAAGGATACATTAAAAATTTCTTCTTTTTAAGTGTTTGCTGAACCTGTTCTTTCAGATGATCGAATACCAGCTCGGAATAGTTAAATGGCTTGTTGAGAATAAGAGCAACAAAAGCTGAGTGTATACTACTTCTGCATTGATCAAAACCACCACGACGACCACTCATACAATGAATTAAAAAATGGAGAAGATATTTGTATGGTGGACATAAGCCATTCTTGTTCAGCATAGAGTCATCAATACTCCCACCATATATCAGACGAGTAAACAAACCCTTGATCAACTGCTTGTAAAATTCACTCGGGTTGTTATCATTGTCTCCAAATTGAAGCACACGACGAACCACTCCCACATCAATGGTAATAACAGTTTGATTAATCGTGGCTCTAATGTGATTCTCCACCTCAAAAACCTCAGTAGTATCCCAAAACTGCCTAATAATACTCAGATACACTTTAGGTCGAGCAGTAATTGCATAACGTATCACCGAGCGTCTTAAGAATGCTAACATGTCTCCAAACACATCAATGTCAGCAATATCTTGATCAATATAAGCACAGATATTGTGTTTTAGATCATAAGGTAATAAAACAACATCTTCTTGCTGTTCTTGAGGTGGTTGCTCTTGTGGTTGTAGTTCTTTTTGCCCTTGATCAGCAACCGGTGGATCTTGATTTACTTGATCAGCCATGATTACTGAATAGAATTTAGAACAGATATTAGTAATATAAATAAATAAAATGTCGTGTGTAATTAATGTATTTACGCGTTTAAACGGTTGAACTAATTTATTGAATTTAAAAGGTAAGTTAAATTTAATTAAATAATTAAAAATTAAATGTCATGCATGTGATTATCACTCTGATTCGTTACTCTCCAGTAACGAATCAAGTGATTCGCTATCAAGTAAATACATTAACGAATTAACTGTAGCGAATTAACTATAAATATTAGTGAACTAAAGTCTAGTTCGTTACACATTTGGCGAATCAGTATGTTGATTCGTTGAGAAAGTGATTCGCTGAGCTAGTTCGTGTATTTCTTTAACGAATTGGACACGTGACAGTTTCAATTCGCTAAGGTTAACGAATGGTCAAGAATTTAGACTTGATCTTTGACCCATACAATCAAAGTCATAATTAATATGAACCCCAACAGTCAACACACAAACCCAGCTTCAATTAATCCATAACTATCGTCGGATAACCAAAACTTTAGATGTATTGAACTCGGAAACACATAACTAAACACATGATATTGAGATTGAGGCTCAAGATCAAGAAATAACTTAGGTGAACCAGAGTATAAAAACTCTGAAACCATAAACACCCAATCAACCCAACAAACAAGAATCATACTTCGATTAAAGTCTACCAAGGGTATCGGAATCGCATTCCGATCACAAATGATTATGCATCGACTATATAAACACCGTATATCATAAATAAAATAGGGTTTTAAACTCGGAAAACCCTTAAAACAGAAATATACATAATTAGTCTATTCAAATAACACCATTTTTGACGAAAATGACATAGATATGATCGTCTATACCTTAGCAACACAATGATATACTTGAAAGTTCGAAAATCAAAGGTCGAAAAATTCAGAGAAAATTTGAAAAAGGGTTGCTTCAGGTTGAAGAAAGATGATGAATAGTGAAGGGACGGTTCGTGTATCTGTCTTATATAACCTTACACACTATCCTAGGCACGCGTTGTACGAATCAACCTGATTCGTTTGAATTTTCAATAGTGAATTAAGTAATTTATTCCAATTCGTTACGTCAGAGTAGCGAACAAGACATGAATCGTGTCTTGATTCGTTAAATATCTATAACGAAGTAGAAGTGATTCGTTACAGAATGCGAACAAGACATGAATCGTGTCTTGATTCGTTAAATATCTATAACGAAGTAGAAGTGATTCGTTACAGAATGCGGAAGCGAATTAGGTGAGTGAACTAGAAATTAGGTCACTAAAGAATCACCTAGTTCGTTATCTATACTTAACGAATTAGCTGTTAACGAATTAAAAATTTATTTAATTTTTAAACTAAATAATTAAATGAATTAAATAAAGAATAAATATAACTTAAATGAATTACCAAGAACCTTTTTATCCCGATAATTGAATACTTTAACAATACGTTTGACGTTTTCGAAACATAACTTAAATTATTAAATAATATGTAAAGAAAGAAAGATATAATATTTTTGGTATTTTGTAAAATTTTAAAGAATGTATGTACAAAGAAGTATCCGAACATTTTTTTTATCTAAAAAAAATGAACAATCTTTGTGTTTGTCTATGATTTATCAAAAGCAGTACATATTTTTTATGTTTTTTGTTGAGTTTGAGCAGAGAATCATATTGACCAACGTGCCCTTCCATCACAGTTTTATATTTCAGCGATATTATGACTGGCGTTAAGTCGGTCATTGGTATTGTTGTCCACTTAAATCTAATAACAAACTTTAAAGTGTTTTTGTGATATGATTAATTTATTCAATTATAGCACAGAATATCAGAAACTATCAGCCTCTAATCTCAGTTCAAGCTTAATTTGATTTTTGCCGTATCACCCCAACTTGACTTAAACCGTTATATTGTTGATCAAAATTTGTTTTTATAAAAATTTATGAGCAATGCAATGATTTTCTGTTACTATGAGTGAATATGCACGAGTCCATCTGTTGGCTTACATACATTGTATCCCCTGGTGTCCGTTTCTTAATGGTATTAAGACGCGCACAAGGGAGGAACAATGTATGACTAACAACGAATTTTGATCAAGTCAGTAATTTGGATTTGTACCAGGTACAGTAGTGATCAAGTTTAATGACTTTGGGTTTGCTCTAAAAGCGAATGAAATATTCATGCATATGAATACCCAGATGATTAAGCCGCATAAAGACTCACAGTGTCCAGAACCTCAAAGCTTGTTATTTGCTTTATTTTAATTTTGGTTGATCAAACAAGTATAAGGCTTGAGTATGACAGGTTATTATATTTCTGCCTTCCTCACCGAGACTTTTTCTAGATACTAACACCCCTTTCAATTTGGCGTTTCTTTATGTTTATATCACATACTTTACTCTATTTGGTTTTTTTTAAGACCTACCAATGCACTAATGCAATTAAGCACACAGTCTTTTAAGCTTACTTTTTGCTGGACTTGGAGTCAAGATAGTCAATGTACTATCATTTTCTCTTTTTGCTTCAAAAACTCAAAATTTTGAGGAGCATAAAACAAAATAAAGATAAATTTAATCGCCCCAGTTAACTTAAGTCTATAAATAAATGGCTGTTCTATCAATTCAACAATTGAATAATAGGATCAATACATGCAAGCATGCTTCACAAACTTAAATAACCGACATAATTTTCAGCGAGAAAATAATATAATAACGCATAACGAACACCCCAACTATTTTCCATTATCAGGTAAATGGCTAACCTGATCATTTACAAGTAAACGTCAGGACCAAACATATACACGTACTTGTCCTTCAAATATAGATAATTGACATAATTTTCAGCAAACGCATGCAAAAATCTTTTTGGTTTTTCTCTATACATACTTTAAACACAATATTTTTGTCTTTTTCAATTTTCTTATAAACAAAATAAACTTCACAGTCTTTTTGGATTTTCGGATTTTTCTGTACAAACTGAAAAATACATTCTTTTGGGATTTTCAAATTTTAAAATGTTTTTGGTTTTTCAAAATATTTTAAAGGAAAAAATTAAAGAAAAGAAAGCAATCTTTTTGTATTTTTAGGAATTTTTTTAATGTTTTTGGATTTTATCTATATAAACGAAAAACACAATCTTTTTTATTTTCTAGATTTTCACCTCCTAAAACCAAAATAAATTTTAAAAGAAAAAAAAATGACATAAAATAAAGATAGTCATCCTTGTTTAAGGATATCAACGAGGGTCTTCAATCCGTATAAACCAAGCAAAAAATGAAAACGCGTTTTGTCAAAAGCTTTGGTAAACAGATCGGCTTTCTGAAAGTCAGTATGTACTTTCTCAAGGTCATTCAACTTTTTCTCAAAGCAATCCGTATAAAGTGATATCGAATTTCGATATGTTTTGTTTTCGAATGTTGTACGGGATTCTTTGTGATAGAAATTGCAGCAGAATTATCAATCAAAATAGGAGTAGTAAGAAACTTCAAACCGTAGTTGCGGAGATGTTGTTGTATCCACAAAATCTCGGAACAGCAACTCGAGGCTGCAACATACTCAGCTTCGGCGGTTGAAGTGGAGATCGTTGCCTGCTTCTTACACTGCCAGGAAACAAGCCGGTTTCCTAAAAATTGACATCCTGCAGTCATTGATTTGAAGTTGATCTTGCAACCTCCATAGTCCGAGTCTGAATAAGCAGTAAGATCAAAAGTATCATCCTTGGGGTACCACAACCCGATGTCTGGATTTCCCCTCAAATACTGAAGAATTCTCTTAACCGCGGCTAGATGAGTCACTCGTGGACTTGCTTGAAACCTAGCACAAAGACAAACAGCAAACATAATGTCAGGGCGAGAATCTGTTAGATACATTAAAGAACCGATCATGGCACGATAGAGGGTAGGATCAACGGTATCCTCCAATTCATCCGGTGATAAATTGTGACCCACTGGAAGAGGAGTAGAAGGGATTTTCCCGGCAAATATCTTGAATCGACTTAAGACGTCGTTCACATACTTAGTCTGGTGAATAAAGATTCCGTTAGCAGACTGGTGAACCTGCAACCCTAAAAAGAAATTCATCTCTCCCATCGAACTCATCTCGAACTTTGTTTGCATGGATTTCTCGAACTCCTTACACAACGTGTCGTTTGTTGACCCAAAGATAATGTCGGCGACGTAAATCTGAACTTAGAGAAGATCGTCACCAACAGTTTTATGAAATAAAGTGCATTCGACAGTTCCTCATTTGAAGCCATTATCAGTCAGATGGTCGGCAAGCGTGCCATACCAAGCTCTCGGAGCTTGATGTAGACCATACAGGGCCTTGTTTAATCGGTAAAATCGGTCCGGATAATCAGGATCTTCAAAACCAGGAGGCTGTAAAAAAACACTTACTCGTGTAGTTCACCATTGAGAAAAGCACTTTTAACATCCATTTGATAGACCTTGATATTCTTATAAGCAGCATATGCCAGGAAGATTCGAATCGACTCTAATCTTGCAACTGGAGCATATACCTCTGTGTAATCAATACCCTCTTGTTGATGAAAACCTTGCACCATTAGACGTGCTTTGTTTCTGACAATCACCCCTCGATCGTCTTTCTGACACTTAAATACCCACTTAGTCGTAATCGCTTTCTTGACTCTAGCAGGCTTGTCTATTAAATCCCAAACACCCAAACGTGCAAATTGCTGTAATTCTTCTTGCATAGCTTCAACCCAAGAAGGATCTTCAAGTGCCTTACGAGCTGTCGTTGGCTCAACTTGAGATAGAAAGCAAGTGAATTTTGCAAGATTTACAATTTCCGATGAATGTAAATCGGTATAAGCACACAATACGTTATTATCACTCGACGAAGCAACTTGATGACGTGTACGAACGCCCACATCAAGTTCTCCAATGATGTTTTCCTGTGGATGATATCCATGAATCCGAAGAGTGGGATTCTCAGGAACAACAACATTATCAAATAAGTTAGTGTAATTTTCACCAAGTTCAGGAGATGAAACATTATCACTGTCAAGTTCAATAACTTGATCTTCAGCTTGATCATCATCAGAAGAAGAAGATAAATTATCAGCAGCAACTGGAGAAGCAACTTGAGGTTCCTCAGTTGGAGCATCAGGTTGAGCTTCAACATCATTAAAACTTGAGAATCTTGGAATTGCCAAATGATCTTCAAAGTATGCTCGAATCAGGTCTTCGTCTATGTGTTCAGTTGAAGGAGTAAATGAATTAAATAAACTAGCGTAGTCAAACATCCAATCGGGACCTTTCCCTTGAGGAGGAGTTGTGTACTTTTAACAGTCCACATGGTACCACTCTTCAACGCAACCAGATGTAAAGTTAAATACCCTTTTCTTTGGAGATGCATATCCCAAGAAATACCCTTCGATAGCTTTTTCCTCAAATTTACCCGCATCCTTCTTCAACATAGTACACGGACACCCAAAAGGTTCCAGGTACTTTAAATTAGATTTTCGATTATTCAATAACTCATAACTTTTCTTTTTGAGTCTTTTAACAGGTAGAACCCGATTAAGAATATAGCAAGCTGTATTCATCGCTTCATTACAGAGTTGGACGGAAAGCTTAGAATCAGCGAGTATTGTACGTGCAGCTTCAATCAGGGTTCGATTCTTTTGTTCAGCAACACCATTTTGTTGAGGTACATAAGGTGCACTGTATTCCTGATGTATTCCTTTTTGAATACAAAAGAAATCTAAGACAGTGTTTTTGAATTCAGTACCATTATCACTTCGGATTCTCCTCACCCTTTGTTTGTAAAGTGATTCAATCTTGGTGATAAGGTTTTATACCAAAACTGGTGTTTGATCTTTCGAACTCATAAATAACACCCATGAGTATCTTGAATAATTATCAGTCACCACAAGACAATACCAATCCCCAGAAACACTCGCACGATTCACAGGACCAAACAAATCCATATGAAGTCGTTCAAGAGGAGTATTAATGGAATTCAATAATTTAGAAGGATGTGTCTTCTTCTTATGCTTGCCCTTTTTGCATGCAACGCAGTGATCGGATAATTTAAAATTCTTCAGCGAGACACCTTCCACTTAATCATTAGCCATCAAATAATTCATCTTTCTAACATGTATGTGACCCATTCTACGATGCCATAGAATTGAGTCTTTCTTGGTTGCTTTCGAGACAAAACATGTTTCGATAGATGTGGATACCTTAGAGCTCATGTTTAAGACATAAATATCATTCGATCGCGGTGATCGCATGACAACCATGTCCTCGGGAATAACATAACCTGATTTCAAGATAAGACATTCTTTGTCAGTAAATATCGTTGTGTACTTTTTGTCACAAATATACGATACACTTAATATGTTATGATCCACTTTATCACAATAATTTACTTTCTCAAAGGTAATATGACCATTTGAAACTTCACCCTCTTGTGTGATCATGCCCCCAGAATTCCCAGCAAATGCCACATAACCCCCTTGAATATTTCTCACGTTGGTTAATAGGTCAAGATTCCCAGTGATATGACGAGAAAATCCACTATCCATTATCCAGTTTTCACTAGACACAGTCTTGGATGTACCCTACACACAAAATAAAGATGATTAGTTCAAAAAGGCAGCCCAGGCCTCAGTCTTGGGCACCTTTTGGTTTTCTCTTTTATCATTAATTTTAACAGACTTCAACTGTTGTTCAGCCACTTGTGAATAAGTTACACGCTTCCTAGACTTTCGTCTTAAGTAAGCTGCTTGAACAACATTTGAATTCTCATTATTGCATAACGGTGCAGTTGGAATAAACTTGGGTTTCACTTGACCATGAGTCTCATTAACATGAATCACCTTTCGAGGATTCACATTAGAGAACATAATATGAGTGTCATCAGCATACGGGACATGTCGTTTCAGAATCTTTTTTTACCAAAGGAACTGGCTTAGAATGGTCCTTGATAAAAGGATGAAGATTCAGATAGCTCTTCTGACTACAATTCCTCACTACATGACCATGTTGACCGCAAAGAAAAAAGCTTCGCATTTCTACACGATGATGCTGAGAGGTAGTTAGAACGAATGTCGCAGAAATTTGATGATGACTCACATTTTTTGTCATGCTCTTAGCAAACTCATCAGATAATTCAGACTTCTTTTTCAAGTAGAAATCTAAAATAGAACAGTTCGAGAAACTTTTCAACGTATCTGTCCCAGCTGACTTCACAAATTGAATTTTATTAGCATGTTTTAAAACTTGCTTTGCTTTAGTCAATGGGTCAGATGGAACTGATGTTTTCACTTGAGCATCACGACGTTCAAGATCTTGAATCTGTGAAGTTTCATTGGTAAAAACACTCTCAATAAGTTCAGGTTTAATGATACTTATTGGAATATATTTTTCTGTGAACATCGTGTCCATCCCTTTTAACTTAAAAACTCTAACAGATGAAGGCTTAGAACTAGGAGGATTAATAAATCGCATTAAGTCCTCATCAGAAATCTTTGGTTTATCTGACTTTTTTGCCTTTACTGGTTTAGTTTTCACCGGTTCTTCCTTTTTCATGTGAGACTTGAATGAGCCATACACAACTTCTTGAAATTCTTGTGGTTCGCAAAGAATATGATTAGAACTAGGGATATTCTTATTCTTGTGTGTTAACTCAGGTTTAAACACGTCCTCGATAATTACTTTATCGACATTCTCAACAAAGACTTTGTTACTTTGAACATGAGGTTTTTGAGGAATAACTTGAGGCTTAACAGTTTCTTTTTCAATTTTAACTGGTTTAGATTTTTCAGAAATCACAGATTCTTTTTCAATCAAATCCTCTTCTTTTCTAGCAAAAGGATTAATTTTGTAATCATTGTGAAAAGGTGGCGGAATTTCAACAAAACCGATTCCTTTCTTTGAATCCTCTTGTTTACCAGATACTTCGATAATTTCATTTAATAGAAAAGATGAATTTCTAAACTTTCCCAGTTTGTTCTTCAACTCAAGAACCTCATTCTCAAGTTTAGTTATCTTTGAACGATGTTTCAGAATTTTTTGAAACTTTTGGTCATTAATCGTCATTTTTACAAATAACTCAGCTTTGAGATCGTGGTTACTTGTCGACAATGCTTCAATCTTTTCTCGAGATCTCATTTGAGATTCAAGAGATTGTCGATAAGTATCCTTCAGAGAAGCAATTTCTCTTACAAGATTATCATTTTGATTTTTCAAAGCTTCTAACTTAGGTTTGTTAGATTCACAATCAACACATGATACTTTAACAGATGAAGTAGCAGAGATTGAATGACTAATCTCATTGATCTTAGACATGCAAGCAAATACTGTTGGAGACTTGTCGCAAGAGTTGTCAGAATCAGATCTAGAATCATTATCAGAAGACATCTCACTTCCACTTGCATCTTGACAATCTTTATGTAAACCAAACATAGCCAAATTTGCTTGAACATCATTACATAATAACCGTTGTGACCAATCATTTCCATCTGCTAACATTGTTTGTGTTGTAGAAGAAGATGGTTTCTTTTCAGCATCACTACCTCGTGGTGTAGAAGAATTTTGATGTTGACCACGAGAACCAGTGTATTCTTTCTTTGGCTTGTCACACTCCTTTGCAAAATGCCCAAATTCTTGACAATTATAGCATTTTACTTTCAACTTGTCAAAACCCAATTTCTTGTTTAAATCCGGAAGATCTTTTCCAGTTCTTTGCATGAATCTTTTAACTTTACGGATGATCATAGCCATGTTCCACTTTAAATCCATGATTTCCAAATCATCTGGATCTATCTGATCATAATCCTCATAAGTTAAATCACTTGTGGCAATCTTACTGCTTACCAAGTTTTCATATGAAGACATGAAAGCTGTCAGATAGGCAAAGTTTTGCTCAGCTTCCTTCATATCAACATTAGGTGGTGAAGCAAATGGATTAGTAGTAGTTGAACTTCCAGAACTACCAGAATTACCAGCAGAGTAAAAACATACTTTTGGATCATTAAACATAGTTGATTCTTTTTCACTTGCAGCTTGAGTAAGAAAAGCATTTATTGGAGAGATTGTTGAACTAAGAGGCATACTTCCACCATAGAAAGCAGGATCTTGACTTTCCCTGGAGGATTTTTGACACTTATGATCGTATTCTCTGGCTTCAATCTTTTGTAAAAATTCAAGTGCAGTCAAGTCTTTATTCAATAAATAGTCGTTCTCTTTCAAAACCATTAGAAATGTCGAGTAAGAACTTGGAAACACACTCTTAATAGTGTCAATTTTATCAGTCTCAGAAATTTCCAATTTCATCTCTTCAATTTCAGCAATTAAATAATTAAACCGTGTAATCATCTCTTCAACTGTTTCACCCTTCAATAGATTAAAGTTTCGAAATTGAAACTTGAGCATCACTTTCTTACTCTCAGTTGTGTTCCTCATACTTCTCATACGTAGATGTTGAAATAAAGAAGCACATCTCTTGATACTACCCACTTGATGAAATATGTTTTCGGGTAATGCCATAGTAAGAATGGAATAGGCCTTTATCTCGATTTCTAAAGCTTTCTTCTCTTCTTGTGAGTATTGAGAAACAGCCTTAGGAGTATACCCAATAGTATCATCACCAATCATTGGTGCCATATAAACTTCATCTAGACAATATGAGCAATCAGGGTGAACAGACCCCAAATGAGCACGAAACCGAGGTTCCCACTTGGCAAAGTCACTAAACTTCATCAATCTTGGACAATTCGAATGTGAACCTATCTCGGTATCAAGTTGCAACATTTTTTGCATCAACATGTTTTGAGAGGCCAATGCATACATACCAGCCATTGTTGTCAAGTTTCAAAAATTCAAGGATGTAACGAATCAACCAGCGAATAAGATTAACGAACTGTAAACAGTTGTAGCGAACTGTGAACAGTAGATTAACGAATCAAACCTTAACGAATTAAGATTGATTTGATAGCGAATCAGGATTGAGTTTAACGAATCAAATTAGCGAATCAGAAAGTCAAACAGAAAGTCAAACTAACGAATTGACTAACGAATTAGCTAGTGAATTGATAAGAGAACCTTAACGAATTAGAAATTATTCAGTAGCGAATCACAAAGAAAGACTAAGCGAAATAGACAACGAACCAGCTACAGTTGATTAGCGAATCAACTATAATGAATCAGGTTGTTACAACGGTTTGTAACAAACTCTGACACCTTATGCCACGTGGCAAAGGTTGTTATCACACAAATCCCAAAGTGGACGCGTGTCACACGAATCAGTTAACCCAAATAACGAATTAGATAACACGAATCACAAATTGTTGTGAACTGACTAGCGAATCACTTGAAGTTTATAATGAATCAAAGGGAAAAGGATAGCGAATCAACATGAAGATGATAGCGAATCATTTGAATCTTCAAATCTTCAACAAGGATTTCCAGAAATCTGGAAATGATGAACAACAAAATCGAGAAACCTAGAACCTTATATCTGTAATACTATCACGATTCTAAACCAAATCACACAAATAAACTACCAAAACACTCATAATATGATTGCGAATCTAATACAATTAAACTCGTAACCGATTAATTCCGATTACCAACTCAATTATACCAATACACAATCTCTGTTTCGGCCACAAATCAAACCAATACCGAATCACCTCAAAACCAATCCAAATCTCAATTCCAACTCACAATACCTTACCAATACTCATATCAACTCAAATCCAATCCAAACCTACCATAGTTCAACCAGTTCTCCTCAAATTGATTCAAATTCACTCAAACAGAACATTAACAAACCAAAATTCTCAATAAACACCAAATCAAGTGTAATTTGAGCCCCGAAAACTCTGATACCACTTGTTGAAATCCAGTGTATCAATCCAGTAACAATAACAATAACAGATCTCAGATCTGAATATAACAGATTAATACCTTAAGATAGATCTAGCTCATAATTACGTATGATTAGGTGTTATATATGTATATATGTATTATCAGTATATATTAGTAGTATAAGATTAACGTGAAGATTAAGAGAGAGAGAGTAATTGGGCAGCACTTCGTTAATTATCTCAAAACTTAACTTAAAACGTGAACAGGGGTTCACTATATATAGAAGATAGGTCAGGTTCGCTAACATTCCTTAGCGAACCAGACCCACTTCGTTACATACATAAATAACTCAAATATCTTAACGAAACACCACCTGATTCGTTAACATCCCCTAACGAATCAAGAGTGAAAAACTTTAAGTCTTAGTTCGCTACACAACTATAGCGAACCAGACAATACATTAGAGAACTAGAGAATAACTTAAATGTTTATTACATCAAACATAAAACAAATACGTTAACGATAATTACAAAGACTCAAGAAGCAAAACCGTTCACTAACAAAATTTAATTTAATAGATCATCAAAATTACATAATTATCCTTTATTGTATGTATACTAGTAGGGTACCCACGCGATGCTACGATGTCGACAATTTGCAACGCGTGTTTTTTTAGTTTATCAATTCTCTTGTGATATATTGTATGAGTATTCTGTTAGTGGTCATCACCCACACGTTTCAGTGTGCATTCGTTTCCTATTGGTGCTGGTACATGCTTTAGACTTGGCTCGGTCCATTAATGTATCTAGCCTCCTATTCAACAATCTTCGCTCAGAACCGGCAATACATTTTCAATGGGCTTCAACTGGAATGATCTTACACCACATGTTTACCTACGTTGTCATGAAACACAGTTTTATTTGAGCCTTTATTTCTATTTCCCCTACAACCTGCATTCACACATTCTATTCATTTAAAACAATCGCATAAATCATAACCATGAAAGTCTAATACGCATTTGAAGCCCCAGCTGGCATAAATTTAAAACTTTTGTCATACCCCAGCTTGTTTTCGAAGTATATAGACAACACTGAAATCCAATATGTCAGATGTGTTTGTGTGCTGCAAGCTTTCTGACATCCGGCATTTTTAAGTTAACTCTGTTAACTAAACCCAGTTAAATCCTGTTGACTGTGTCAGTAAACTCCGTTAGTCCTGTCAACTAAGTTAAGGAACTCTTATACATGTAGTGTCATGTATGCATACATTGAGTTAGTCGTGTCGTTGATGACCTAAGTAAGAGTAACTAGTTATTTGTAACTAGAATAATAAACTCGTCACACATGTTATAATAAACATGATATGCTACATGTACCTTATATAATAAGTCTAATGTGTTACATGATTTATATGTTACATGACTAGTTGTTATATGCTTGTGCGATATTGTAAGAAAGTTGGGTAATTAAGGTGACACAATATATGGTGTGTTACATGTTAATTTGCTAGATGAACTATTAAACTTTAGACTAAAGAGTTAATTAGAAAATGTTTTAAAAATTGTAACATGTCACAAATTAAATAAAATAAAGTTATCTAAAGTTTAATAAAATTTATTATGCCTTAATGAGTGTGTAAATGATGAGTAAATATCAATGAATGTTATATTTTTCTTTTCCTCTTCTCTTTGGCCGTAGATCACACACACACACACATACTCTCATATTTTTCATACAAACAATATCTCTCAAGTATTATCTTCATAACAAAAGACTTGGTGATTTTTGGTAAACAAGGGATTAAGCCTTTGGATCAAACAAGTGAGTAGATGGTTATGTTTATATTTTTCTTTTAATTCATATGAACCTTGTATCCAAATGATTGGATCATGAAAGGGGATGATCAAAGTTTGACAAATAAAAAGGATTTTTGTATGAGTCTTGATTAATACTTTGAGTCCTTTATAATTACTTGTGTTCTTATTATGAAATCAAATGGATAAAAATAAGACATGCAATTTAATTTGGTAAGAATGTTTCTTGATGATTGTTGAATCAAAGGATAGAAAAGTTGTGATTTGTAGTTGATTGTGGTTAAAACTGTTTATTGGCAGACTTGGTGTCTCGGATTGTATTGTTGATAACTTGATGATATGTTTGAGTTTTTGATTGATTTTTGATTCTATGAGCATGTACTTTGAATCTAGTTTTCAGAAAGTCCGAAATCTTAATTTTTGGACACTGTTTGAATACTTTTTATTAATTTACAAACTCAGGATGCAAATCTAAATTAGAGAAAATAATTCTGAGTTGAGTTGTAAATTTCATAACTTGATGATAAAAATAGATATGGATATAATTCTACTTCTAGGATGTTGTAAATTGAATTAGGAATCTAGTACAATTGGCCTTGCATCAATTGGACAAATATGGAATTTTTGACAAATTTTTGATTACTGCTGTGTTGTTGTAGAAATATAAATCATGTTGTTGTAGTATATGAATATTCTGGACGAATTGGTAAATCCAAAAATTGTGAGAAAAATATATGTTGAACCTAATACTGATGTGTACATGTGTGATTTATTTGGTAATTTAATTGTGAGTTTTGATTGATGAGAAAAATCGGTTTAGGTGGTATAAATTGTTAAAGGTGATAAAGGTGTTGGTTGAATTGAGATAATTGCAAATTGTGATATGTTAGTTGTGGTAAATTAGAACTTTGACTTTTTAAGTCAACTTAGAACTAGTTGACTAAATAGTTAGTCTTGCTTGTGATGTTGTGAAAGTGTATTGATCATAGAATTGCAAGGAATATGGCTAAGTGTGTATACTTGATGATTGATTAAGTGTGACTAGAATTATAAGGTAAACATTCTAAGTCCAACCTTTTAGTCAAAGGTCAATATTTTGGTCAAAGGTCAACATAGAAGTCAACTTTAGTCAAAGTCAACTTTAGTCAAAGCCAACTTTAGTCAAAGTCAACAAAAGTCAAACTTTGGTCAAAAGTCTTTTTAAAAACAATGGGAGATTGTTGTATACTAGTGGTTCTAGGAACCATCCCACAAGTTACTTACGTACTTGCATTTTTAAGGTCTTAGCACGCGACGCATTTACTTCGGTCGGATTTGTGTAATACCCGAAGCACCAACAAGGTGAGTTTACGGCCCCACTTTTATACTCTTCCTTTGGGGGAGGAAACATGCAAAACTGTTTTACTTTACTTGCTCTAAATCTTACACAACCGTTTGGTTGCTTATATCGTAGTGTTTCTTTGCCATGGAAAGTCCTCACGAACATCGGACCGTTAACTAAGGTTAACTGGCGTGGTAAATTTAAATAGTACTATTGGGTTTGACAAACCCCACCCTGCATTATTCTCGACTGGAGGTCGAACGGGGTGTAACTTTGACCAAACATTGTTAAGTTTTGGCAATACTTGACTTGAGGCAATAACTAGTCAGCTTCGGTCGTGATGGAAACATAACACTATGCGGCAACGAGTTAACTAAGTGTAGTTAACCATGGGCCACTTTTATTTATAAGTGTTTATGAACTGATGGAGCATAACTTACTTTGAAAACCTATGATCTCACCAACCATATGTGTTGACTCTTTTTAGCATGTTTTCCTCAGGTCACTAGCAAGCACTTAGATTAGGATAACATTGCATGCATGGACTCGCATTGGTTTAAGTTTGAAAACATTTATTTGATATTGGTTTTGCGCTTGTAGGGCCATGAATTATTTAAACTTGTTTGGGAGATGGCTCCCGCACTTTGTTTAGCTTCCGCACTAGCAGTTAAGTACTCTGAACATTTTATTTTGATTTGTTAAAACTTTTAAGACCATGTAGATGTCGTTTGGTGTGATTAATGTGTTCGGATCCTGGTTTGTCACCCGCCTTACGGTAAAACTCCGTTAGTGGAAATTTGGGGGTGTGACAAGCTTGAAGACCTTAACTATGAGCTTAATAGCAATAATAGTATTACACTAAGTTTTTTTTACAACATTAATCTTATCTTGTCCATACTTGGAGCGAGATCTTGCAGCTTCCTTACTTAATCGGGTTCATCTTATCTATAAAAATATCCAAAAAGAAGTATTCAATTATCCAAAGAGTCAGTTGGTCAACAAAAATGTAAAATTATTGTTTGCAAGTCAACATGCTCATTTTAACTCGTACTAAAAATTACTTGTTTTGACCCTAATCTATACTGGCCCGTAATATAATTACGCATTTTGGCATAAACTCATTTTGACTCGACTATTGAAATTATGTTGTTCTGACTGCAATTTCTAGTCTTGCCCATACTTCAATAATAAAGCTACTCATTTACTCCTATCCTCTTTGATCCTAGAGACCACTAAACATCCGAGTCATAAACTAATTGTTAAAACCTAGTTTTGTGATAGAGAATAAAAATAAAAACAAGCTAATCAATGAAGATATAAATTTGAACAAAAATATACAAAACATAGTGAAACAGTTAGGATACCTCGAATCAAATCAGCTCCCCTGCTTGGTTTCTGCAACACGAACTCGAGGCCACCCATCTCAAACTAAATCGGTTAAATCTTTTAGTAAATAAAGTTTGTTGCAAAATTTTTTTGTAAAGAAAACTCATCATTCTAAGCATCCGAATTTCAACATATATATGTCGTAAGAAACGAACCACATAAATCGACTTAGAAATCGTAAACAAAAAATTTTAAACCCAAATAAAGTTAAGAAATAAGTGATAGTTTTTACTTAAACGGGCTTATTTTATATTCAGATGATTCACACCATATAATGTATAAAATATATCTGAACAATATAAATATTATACACATAAATGTTGGTCATACCAATAATTTAAAGATGCCAAATATATTATCACCTCAAAAACATTACCCTTACACGCTACAAGTACTGTTTGCAAGATGTTGAATGGTACCGGCAACTGTTCAGGATATAGAAATTTTTAGCACTTTCCCATACTGCCAGAATATTTATTCTGATGAAAAAAACCATTAAATATTTGTTTCTAATCAACATAATTAATAATACAACAAAAAATATTTTAAAAGTAATAAAATAGACTACCAGCATGGGCTAAGGTGGTAGACAAATCGCCTTCTTGGGTTGTAATTTAAAAATAAAAATCCGAGGACACAAGAAAGAGTTACAAAAATTAGTTTGTGTACTTTTAGTATTTCCATTAAGGTAATGACTACACTAAACTTTTCAAGTTTCCATAGTAGTGACACTTTCCAAGTCTTATTATGATAACTCCTATCATACTCTTTCTCAAAATAATACCAGTATAATTTTCTAAAATTGCCCTTAGGTTGCTGACCATATACAAATTAGTATTGCCCCAATTAATCCAATATTTGAGCAATGGTTCAAGAATCATGGCTGCACCTAACATAAAAGCGTTGTCATACCTCGAGCGCCACCCACTTATATGTGGTGTTTCTATAGTCGATACTCTAGATTCATGCAACCTAGAGACTTCAAAATCAGCAACTTTAACAACCTGTGAGATCAAATTAACTTCGTAGAAAGATTGGTATACCAATACATATGGAAAAGTACACGATAATAATCCATAATAACTTTCTTAAAAAAAGAGCATTGATACCAAGGAAACTCTTGCTTCAAGCTCATCCATTAAAAAAACATATTATTATGATGAAGGTAGGACAAGTCTTTGGGTTAATCTTTATTTTTAGTAACAAAGAAAACTTAAATGATCCGTTCTGCTTGTGTAGAAAAAAATATATGCTCCATTGTGCCATAAGGCGTGAACTTTGATGATGATGAAACATTAACATTATTCTCACTAAAATAAACAATAACAAAATAAACATTAGCATACCACTCTAAAATGAACAAATATATATATTCTTAAAGATATAAAAACCAAAGTGTAATGGACCACGCAAACAAATGAAAATAATGATGGTGAACCGAGCTCACCTTGTTTAACTGTGCATGGCCCGTTTAGTTCGTGAGTAAGTTTTGAGCCCAAAACTGTCCTAAATCGACATATGCACAAATTTCGGTTTTTTTGATTTCGTTCCAGTTTCTGATTTTGGTTTCAGTTTTTTAGTTTGGTTACAGTTCGATTTCATTTTATTCGGTTTCTGGATTCAGGTTTCAGTTGCACCATTTCAGTTCGGTTTCAATTTATTCGATTTATCGGCTTCGGTTTTTTTAGTTTCGTTAAAGAGTTCAACTTCAATTTATTTAGTTTTGTTTAGCTTCAAGTTTTGGTTTCAGTTTTTTTAATTTTTAATTTCAGAGTTTTTTGTATCGTTTTGGTATTTTTTGTTGTTAGTTTTTTTAAGTTTTGATTTTTGGTTTCATTTCATTTCGGTTTCGTTTTATTTAGTTTTTGGTTTCAGGTCAGTTTCGGTTTAGTTTTGATTTTTTCAAGTTTTTTTTGTCGCTTCGTTTCACTTTTTTATTTAAGTTTTTTTGGTTTCGTTTGTGTACAAAAACTGCATTTAATGAAGTGTGTAAATTATGGTCTATATGGGTACAATCTCATCATAACGGCTTCAAGTACAAATATAAGTAATGGTACCTGTTACACGGGCACAGACACTTAAGAAGTAGTAAAAGGAATGAAATATGTCTTGATGAATGAAGATCATTTCGTTCAAATGCTTGTAAGTTGTAATTATTCTACTAACTGTCATATGATTTCATATTTAGACCATGCGGGGAATTTGTTTAAGAATCCTGCAAATCATATCAAAGCTTTTAAAAAATTAAAATTATAAATTCATTAAAAAGATTAAAAATGTTGCATAAAGGTCAACAATAGCATTAAATTGCAGCAAAACAAAGTATACGACTAAATTGTAGCAAAACAAAGAATACCAATTTGTTAAGCTTGATGCTAGACGATATGTCCTGAACAAGAAACTATTACAGGTTTCATTAGGGTCGAGGTTTGGCTCAGATCTGACTATTAGGCTGATGTAGTTGCAATACGGGTTGCAAGTGAAAAGCATCTCACTTGCCATCCTCTTTTATGCCATGCAAACAACACCTTATACACTTAGTTAACATATCTACAGAAAAAAAAAACTAAATTCTCTTTTCACTCTACATGAATACACACTAACATATACATATATATTTTATAAAGGGGGTCACTAAATGGTAGGTTGTATGCATAAAATAGCATAGTTGGAACATAAAAATAGAAAATAAAAATGAAACATTAAATACATTTTAAATAATCAAATTCAGAATAGAATAATGGATGAACCATAAAAGTAGAAATTAAAATTTGTAAAATTATCATTTGATCTCCTTGTTGAAGATTTTCATGACATTCTTTTGAAATTCCATACAAACAGACCCTAGAATAAAGGTGGTAACTGTATAATTTGGACTTGGATGGCACGGTTTTTTCAATTAGATTTAAAAATTGTATTTAATGTGAATTAAATCACAATAATTTTTCATAATCAAGTGACTTGTACATTGATGCATTAATGAGTTGTACATTATAATCAATAACTCGGTATTAAACAAATTTTATGTCAAAACGTCAACAAAAATAAGCATGTTGCAACAGTGGGTTCGGTTTTTTTTTTAAATCATAATATATTTAAAGATATATTAGTAACAAAAAAATAAATAAACTTTTCATATATAAAGGGAAAGATGAAGTGCCAAATTTGTAATTATTACTTATATTTACAAGTAGTTAACTAAAGTTGAGGGACTATTAATGTAAGTTTGTTTTTAATCATGTCCTCTTAACAACCTTAAGACATGCATCAAGTGTTGTGATTTATGCAATATAATTTGTACCTCTTAAGTTTTAAGAGGTCATTCACTCCTCCTTTATATATAGTAGAGATTAAAAACAATGTCATTTGTTAATAATCTATCGGTTCTTACTATTCTTACAAAACTATCTATTTTTATTTAAACCCTTTTCTATATATATAAATATATATATATATATATATATATATATATATATATATATATATATATGATCATGATCATGAGAGAACCTTTTTGAAATTGAGAACTTTAAGAACCATTTTGGACCACAAAAGCACAAAATAAAAAAAATCATAAAATAAAAAAAACACAAAAATGAAAAAAGTAAAAAAAAAAAAAAAAAAAATTCTTATTTTAACTTCCCGGTTTCATTAAAAAAACTCGGTTTAGCAAATTATATAAACATATGTATAATATATACACATATGTACATTTACATGATTTTTTATACACATGTGTATAATTTAAGATAAATGATACTGTACATATGTGTATATTACGTAACTAAAGATTAAATAAAATTATACATATGTGTATAATACAACGTTTTTTTTATTTTATTTTTTTATGAAACCGGACAGAAATATAAGAATTTTGGTTTTTTTACTTTTTTAAAATTTTTGTTATTTTTTGTTTTATGATTTTTTTAAATATTTTTTTAAAGGTGTTTTTAGTGGTCCAAAATGGTTCTCAAAGTTCTCAATTTGTAAAGGGTTCTCTTAGGATCCTTACTCTATATATATATATATATATATATATATATATATATATATATATATATATATATATATATATATATATATATATATATATATATATATATATATATATATATGTTAGGACTGATATTTTCTCTGCAGAGGATATATTATCCTTGAAAATATATCTGGATCAGTTATCCTCCCGAAGAGCTCCAGAACCATGTCGAAGATCAAGGATCCTCAGAGGTTAATATAATTAACAATTGTTTCATGTGTGTAGGTTATTGTCAACAGAAGTAACGGCTATGTGACTTGGTCCATCTTAAATTTTGCTACTGGAAGCTACCAGCACGTGGTCAATGAACGTTGGAAGACTAGTGGAATAGTGGCGGATAGATAGGACTTATTGTTGTATTTATTTTCTTTATAATCATCGAGATATGATCGATTAGATATATCAGTTATACTCATACACTCTTAGAGCAGAACTCACTATTCTCTCTATACACGTTAGCTACTACTGTAACATCGATCTAATCTCCACAACCATTGTAACCCTTTTTTGATATTAATAAATTGGTGATTGACGAGTTGTAATCACCCGGTGTTCTTTTCTTTTGATCTGAACAAGATCAACGGTTTTTTCCTCGTAACAAATCTCGGTGTTCACTCCATTTTCATTCATATAATCGTTGTTATTAGCATAGCACTATTCCTCACTTTTACGGATTTGGATACATTATCCTTAGCTGATTTTTATCCAAAACAATTTGGCGCCCACCGTGGGGAAATTAGTGTTATAATCCATATTACTCCTATCAATTTTTGATTTTTTCTTTCCCATATCAATATCAATGGCCTCTCAATCAACCTCTGCTTCGTCAACCATGTCATCATCGGTTCCTCTCTCATCAAGGAATTTGCCACCGATGCCTCCGCCAATCACGGGAGCACAATGACCTGCTGCTGCTGGAAGCAAGACGCAACTACCAGTCTTCCAGAGCTCGTAAACCGCTGTTGCTGCTGCGCCGGTGGATAATACTAACAGTGATGTTTCATCTATGTTTTCGCAGGTTAAAGCATACATGGAGCAGCAGAACAAGACCAACCAGAGGATCCTTCGTGAGATAGAAGATCTCAAGAAGACTAAGAGGCCAGCGGAGGATCACACTCCCCTGATGCCCAAGATGTTGGTTTTCACCAGTCCAGGATCCATGGCTCAATTTACACAAGGATCTTCTATCCTTCAACAGGAGTCCATGGGTCAACAGACTCAAGGATCCTCGTTGTTCCAGCCAGGATCATCTATCATTTAACAGGGATCCATGGGTCAACAGACTCAAGGATTCTCGTTGGTTCAGCCAGGATCATTTATCCTTCAGCAAAGGTCCCTGGGTCAGCAAACTCAAGGATCCCCATACTTCCAACAAGGATCATACATCCTTCCACCAGAATCCTCTGGGTTATATCACCAAGGATCCTATAATTACCAACATCAAGGATCCTTCTTTCAGAATCAAGGATCCTCAGGATTTCAACATCAACGATCCTCCGAAGTCCATGAAGGAGATATAATCCCCATGAATACCATAGCTTTAGGAGGACCAACTCCTATCGCAGACTCCTCTCATCCCAGCTACTCATCCGGGATGCCAACCTTCGCCCAGCAAAAAGGTAACTTGTATGATTCTATATCCTTTAACGCTAACCATGGTCCCATGCAGGATGCAGGTATCAACCAAGCTATGGACAAGGAGCTACAGAAGCTCAAGGATATGATATATAGTGTTCCTGGGGTGATACGACCAATCCCTGAGATACCTGAGGGAAGCCACAAGTTATCCAGATTTACTCCACCTATCTGTGATGCTGAAATCCCGAAGAGATTCCAAACCCCCAACATGAATACTTACGACGGGACCACTGATCTTGAAGAACATGTGGCACAATACAGAGAAAGGATGGAGATCAATCTATCACTGAGAGACTCAAGGAAGCTTGCTTGTGCAAAGGCTTCGGATCTACACTGACAGGATCAGCATTAAAATGGCTGCTAAGTCTTCCTCCCTTTTCAGTTATTTCTTTTTCACATTTAGTTAACTCGGTCAACAGTCAATTTTCCTGTAGCAGGAAATTTGAGAAGTTATCTAGTGATTTATACCGAGTTATCCAACTAAGTGATGAATCGCTTAGAGATTTTGTTACGAGGTTCGGCAGGGAAGCTCTGGAAATCCCTAATCTTGACATGGCTACTGTTGTTGAAGCCTTCAAGATGGGACTTCAGAGGGTCTCCCCCTTTTATGATGATCTTGTGATGACTCCTTGCAGGTCTCTAGTTGAAGTAAGGAACAGAGCACTAAGGTTTATACGGCTGGAAGATGACAAAAGGATCCAAGAAAGATTGGGGGCTCAGACAAAACAAGAATCCCCTGACAAGAATAAAGGATCCTCGTATAGGAATAACAACTCAAAGCCGTACAACAAGTTCAACAATCAAAACTTGCGAGCAGTCGAAGAAGGAGATGATGATGAAGACTATCCCTGCATCTCTGAATATTGTTTCTCCGTAGATACCCATGGCTTGATTTGTGCCATGAAGGATCTAGGGGAGAAAGCAAGGTGGCCCCGAAAGAACGAGAAGACAACCACTTTGGCTTAAGGAGGGAAATTGGATACCTCCTGAGCAAAGGCCACTTCAAAGAGCTCTTGGGAAGGAAGAAATCCAAGATCCAGGGTCCTGAAGATCTTTCACAAAAAGCAACACCATCACCACCAGATACTCACGTGATCAACTTCGTCTCCAGAGACTACGACATATTTCAAACTTCTTGTCCTGCAGAAGAAAAGCCCACAGAAGAATTCAAGTTGGACGGTGAAAGAAGACCACTCATCCCTACTACTCGAATAAATGATAAGAGAATCTTCTTCGATTCGAGTATCCAGGATCCTCACCATGATGAACAAGATGTGCGAATGGTCAATTTCATCTCTGGAGGGTCAGGCATATGTGGAACTTCCTTCTCCACAGTAAAAAGGCTCGCCAAAGAGATTAAGTTGGATAACGGAGACCGACCAATAGTATCCACCACTTTGACGACAGACATAAGAATCTTCTTCAATGAGGAAGACAAACTAAACATCCCGGATCCTCACCATGACGGTTTGATTATTACTTTATTTATCGCTAACCATTATGTACGCAGGATCCTAGTTGACGGTGGGAACTTGGTCAACATCATCCAGCATGATGTCCTCAAGAAGATGAACATCCCAGATTCAAAGATCATCCGTAGAACATCAGTGCTAGTCAGTTTCAGTGGTGAAACCAAGAAGACATTGGGGGACATCAACCTCCAAATTTATATTGAAGGGTTAAATTCATATAAAAAATTTTGTTTTATTGATAACCTTTCTTGTTGCAATGTTATTCTAGGTAGGCCCTGGCTGCATGGAATGAAAGCGGTGGCCTCAACTTACCACCAATGCATCAAACTACCTACTCCATGGGGAGTTGTGAAGATAGTTGGTGATCTGGCGGAGGCCAAGAACTATTATTCCTCATCAATGAAGCCAACAGCCAAACAAACTATAGCATAGCAACCACAGCAACATCCTAGGGATGTACTGGAAGCTCGGGAGAAAGACATTAAAGAAGTATCCTTGGACCCCGAGGATCCAGATGTAAAGGTGTTCCAAAAATCCAATATTCCCAACAAGATCGAGGAGGATTTGGTATCCTTCTTAGGGTGAAGAAAATCTACCTTTGCCTTTTAACATTCAGACATGAGAGGTATTTCAAAGGAGGTAATCACTCATAAATTAGGCCTCGATTTATCTATTAAACTCGTCCATCAGAAGCAAAGAAAATTCGCTCCTGAGAGGAACAAGATCATACAAGAAGAAGTTGAAAAACAAATTAGGCCTCGATTAGGCCTCGATTTATCTATTAAACTTACCTTTATGGTCGCTTCCTCTGGATTTCAACAAATTCAGACGGAACCATCTGATCAAGAGGATACAGCCTTCATGACTCCTACCGGCATATACTGTTATATTGCTATGCCGTTTGGACTAACAAATGCAGGGTCTACATACCAAAGACTAGTCAACATGATGTTTAAGGATCAGTTGGGCAAGACTATGGAAGTATACATAGATGACATGGTGGTAAAGTCAAAGAAAGCTGAGGATCACCTTAGAGACCTTGAAGAAGCATTCAATATCCTCGACCAATATAACATGAAACTAAATCCATCAAAATGCCATTTTGGTGTTAAGGCTGGAAAGTTTCTAAGATATATGGTGACCAAAAGAGGAATAGAAGCAAGCCCCGAGCAGATAGAACCCATCATAAACTTGAAGTCTCCTGCAAATGCTAAAGATGTCCAAAGGCTCACGGGAAGAATAGCCGCTCTCACCAGGTTGATCTCAAGATCCTCCTAGAAGTGCAAAGATTTCTACGACATTCTTAAAAAGAATAAGAAGTTTGAGTGGACAAAAAACCAAGAGGCAGCGCTCAAAGCCTTGAAGGATTACTTATCCTCAGCTCCAGCTCTGATGAAGCCCGTGGATGGAGAATCCTTATATCTGTACCTGGCCGTTTCAGGAAATGTTGTAAGTGTCGTCCTTGTGAAGGATCATGAAGGTGAACAACATCCCGTTTATTATGTAAGTAAAAGTCTTCTAGATGCAGAAGCCAGGTATTCTCATTTAGAAAAGTTAATTCTTGCACTTATTATGGCTTCTACTAAATTGAGACATTACTTTGAGACTCATACTATTATTTTGAGAACTAATTGTCCTGTCAAGAATATCCTTAGAAAGCCACAGTTGTCAGGTAGAATGGCCAAGTGGGCTGTGAAACTGAGGGCATATGATATTCAATACGAGTCAAGAACAACTATCAAGTCACAAGCACTCGCGGACTTTGTGGTTGATTTCAGTAGTGACTTGTAAAAAGAAGCTGACTTGGAGGACCAACAACTAGAAGAGACCAAGGATCCTTGGATACTCTTCACTGATGGAGCCTCTAATGTAAGAGGAACAAGATTAGGGATCCTTCTAAAATTGCCACAGGGGGACATATTACCCCAGTCTATAGCATGTGAGTTCCAAGCAACGAACAACGAGGCAGAGTATGAAGCTTTGATCGCAGGTTTGTAATTAGCTAAGTTCATGAGGATCAGGTATCTTCAAGTATATGTAGATTCATTATTGATTGCTAACCACTTTAATGGCTCATATGTTGTTAAAGGAGAAAAACTAATCAAATATCTAGATGTTGTGAAGGAATTAGCAAAATCCTTCGAACTGTTTAGTATTGTACAGGTACCAAGGGAAGAAAATGCTGGGGCAGATGCTCTGGCAAATTTAGCCTCATCTTTGAAAATTTCAGAAGACACGAAGATTCCAATCATTCATGTTCTCTCACCAGCAATAGGAGAACAAGAAGTTGGGGAGATAACGAATGACAAAGAAATTGTACTTTGGGATCCTTTATCCTCGAATAATCAAGAATCATGGATCCTCCCAATCAAGAAGTACCTTCAAACTGGAGAGATTCCAACCACTGACAATCTCAAATCCTTCAAACTCAAGGTATCACAATATATTTTATTAGATGATATGCTATACAGGAAATCTCTTGCAAGTCTATACTTAAGGTGCATCGAGGATCCTGAAATCTAAGAGGTGCTCAAAGATTTTCACGAAGGTGATTGTGGTAATCACACCGGAGGTAGAGCCCTGTTTTCTAGGATTCTAAGAACAGGATACTTCTGGCCAACAATGAAGAGAGATGCAATGGAATACTCAAAGAAATGTGATGCTTGTCAAAGACATGCAAACATTCTTTACCAGCCAGCATAACCTATGTATCCTATATCCTCTTCATGGCCTTTCATGAAATGGGGTATGGATATTGTAGGCAAATTACCTAATGTGTGACATTCGTCAATTTCGGGTCTTGTTTGTATTCGTTTATGCATTGTTTTACATTGTAAACCGACCCGTTTTGTAAACCGAAACTCATAATATATAAAATATTGGATTTTTATATTACCAAATTGTTCCCATTTGTTTAATTTGAAAAACCGCTTTTACGGATTCGAAAACAGACTTAAATCGACTAAAATACATCTAAAACGAGCTTTTGGACGCGAAACGAACCACTAGACAAGCTGGGCCAACCCCCCCTCGTGACCAGAGGGCTAGGAGGAGGCCGCGCGGCGTCTATGACCCCCTGTACACCATTTCGTTTTTGTTTGTTTTTTGTGCTTTGCTTGTTTGTTTAAACAACCTATTTTCATATAAAACATAAAAGAGGACCTTGTAAATAAGCTTTGACCCTTACCCTATATATACACACACTCATTTCTTCATTTTACACTTGCTCTTGCTCCAAATTCTCTCTCAAAACTCCATAGATTCAAGGTTGTTTGTTTATGTGTTCTTGAAGTTTTGACTTCCAAATGTCAAACTAAGTTTAATCTTTCTTTCTAATTTGTTCATTTAACTTTACTAACACTTGTTTATGGTTGTACAACATATATATAATAATACCCCTTGTTACCTTTGGTAGTTACTTCTCCGACTCCGGTTGGTTAAGTTTCGGACCACGTAAGGCAAGGCTTCATGGAGAACTTCGTGTTCTTGATATATATATATATATATATATACACACACACACACACTTATATAACTTTTTAAGTTCTATGGATTCAAAATCCTATGGATCATTGAAGGTTCAATACTTTTGGTAACTTAGGTCTACCTAGACCTTCTGGTATGGTTTCCGTTAACGGATTTACATTGTCTTAGTTGCTAAAATTTTTAAATGTTTTAGGGATTATATCTTTGAGGATATTCTATTATAGAAATTTTTAAGGATACTCTATCCTACAATTTATTCTTTAAAAATATTTTATCCTAAAATTTTTCATTCAAGATTATTTCTCAAAACTTTCAACAAAGCTAAAGATATTTCAAACAAATTTTTGAAATAACAAATAACAAATAGATAGTTAAAAGTTTTATATTATTAAGCATAAGTCACCTGGACTGTTAGGCCATGAATTTTATACTGAGAATCCTTTCTCCTTAACTGTCTTATGGATAGTTTATTCTTGAAATATGTGTCAGGATATAAAGGATAGACGATCCTCGGTATTACTTGTTTACTAATGATTGCGTTTAGTATGGTGATGTGTTGGACAGGTGTGACAACTTTAAGACGTACTTGCATAAGTTATCCTCATAGAGCATTCTCTAGCTGAAGCATGGATCCAGGATCCTACTTCTATGTAGCTGTTAATGGACGAACTCATGTGAAGATGAGCGTGCAAATATCAACAACGGCTATAAGACTCATTCTCCCGCTTATCTCGCTACTGGATGGCTATTGGCACGTGGTCAAAGGTCGTGGAGCGACTAGGTGGAAGACTTCCGGATAGTTAGGGAATACTGTTAGTGATATTTCTTATTTAAACGAGCTATGATCGAGTAGAAAAACACATGTATCAACACACACACTAGAGCAGAAACAGGTATTCTCTCTATTCACTAGCTTATTTTGTAATCTCGATCATTGGCTCCACTACGTTTGTAACACCCTTTTTATCTAATATAAACGACGGTGATAGTTTTCACCGTCCGGGGGTTTTTTGTGCCGGAGATCACGATAATCATATACTCATCGACCAAAGGTTACCTTGTTGATCCTTGATCGAAAAGATTCGACCAACAATTACTTAGTTAATCATTGATTGAAGAGATTCGACCAAAGATTACCTTGATAAGTTTTGACCGAAGTAAGACTATCTTGGTTAAGGGCTTTTTCCCTCATGATCAAACCTTTGTGTTCACCAATATTACGATTACGCACTTGTCATTATCAAGTTAGCACCTTACCTCACTTAACAAATTTGGATACTTGATCCTTAGCAGATTTTTGTCCAAAACATGGACTTACCAAAATTTTTAACCCGGATTTCACCATACAAAAGATGGACAATCCGCCCGGGTTAAACAGGTGTTACTAATTGTTCTTAAGTGCAGGAAAATAAAAGTCTGAGGCACCAAAGGTTTCATCCCCACAAACAGAGGATCCATCCACCTTCGGTACCCCTGAGAATTGTCTTGAGGATCAGTGATCCTTAAACCCTACTTACTATTGTTTATTACAAACCAAATTATCCTTAAAAAGCATTAACACAAACAAAAAAGTGGGCTCGGGCCTTGTCTTTTATATCCTTCATCACCCACTTAAGCTGCATCTTCACCCTCTGCGGCACCTTCTCCATCACTGGCTTCAGCCACCTCCTTGACACCACTAGTCCCAACCTCGTTTTCCTCAGCCATCTCCTCATCATCTTCGCCACCAAGGGCCTCCAGGGCAGTCTTCCACCTTTTCACGTCCCAGGTCGTCTTATCAAAAACAGGATCACCGGCCTCCTTCGCCATCTTAGTCCGTGCTTGGAACACCGACCTAGCGGCCCATATCTTAGCCTCTTCTGTAGCCTGCTTCACTGCCTCTTGGTGTTGGATTTCCGCTAAGGATAGCTGATCCTCCAACTGTTTTTTGTCTTTTGAGAGTTGGATCATGGCTTTGTTCTTGGCAACCACGGCTTTCCCTAGCCCTGACAGCTTCTCACTCATCTAGCTGATGACATTTTCATAATGCTCTTTGAAAGCATTCATAGCCTGTATACAACCATGTAATCAGGGTTAGAAGGATATTGGATCGTAAAATTCAAAATATCAGGATACAGGATACTTACAGAAAGGACTGTGTCATAATGGGTTTCGGGATCTGAGGACCTCTTTCTTTTAGAAGCAACGGACTTAGCTCTGGTCATTGCATTCTTGGGCTCGGAACTGGTTGCTGCCTTCAAAGCTTCTTTTCTTGATGTCCGGGGAGGTGACCATAAATCAATGTATTCTAAGGAAAACTTGCAAGCTGATTTCTGGGATTTCTTGGCGCCTACAAAAGATAAGTTAACAGATAAGTATTCTAACTAGTTTTATTTACCTTAAAATTGCTGTAATAGACTTACTTGACATACTGGAACCCGGGGAAATTTCACATAAAGCTTCAACGAAACGGGCTTGAAAGGTTCTAACCTCGGTATCCAGTGCAAGGAACTGTTTTGTTTTCTCTTCTGTACCAGGTAACTTACCCAAAGAAGCAAAGTTGTTTATTGCAAAAAAAAAAGAAGATTCAGAGTTAAAATTAAAGCATCAAGGATCCTACTATTTTTTAAGGATTCAGGATCCTACCCATTCTAACCCACTTTGAAGGAAGGTCAATTCCTCCAGGTATGGAGTCACGTTTTACAAAGAAAAACTGATTCCTCCAGAAGTAATCATTTAAAGTGACTTTCAAGATCGGGTGGGGTTGTCGTGGCTTGGATTTCAAGATGAATCGGGCCGGACCGTGGGTAGTAAGGATGTATAGATGTGAAAACTCTGGAATACCGAAGTCGATCTTTTGGTCTTCGATGATTCTTTCTATAGTGCTGATAACTCGCCACACCATAGGCATAGCCTGAATATAGGAAATGCCCGTGGAATCAAAAAAGCTTTGGGTAAAGGCAGGGAATGGATAGCGATAACTGATCAGAAATGACAAGCCGGTATACAAACCCAGATCAGAGAGTAAACATCGCATCGGATTCCGGCATCGTATGGACGGAACTCCATTCCCGACGGAAACAATGCTCGAAGTTCATCTACTTAGGGGTCTGTTAGCTTGCATATTTCGATAGAAGGCTTTGCTATCAGGTTTTGTGGTCGCATCTCAGACAATCCAGACTCGTCAGACGCTTGGTTGGAATGGTGTGAATGGGAAGAAGAAGACGAAACAGTAGACATTATTACAAAGACAAAGAAAATAAGAGAAGAAAGAGATGGATACCTAATGCGTCGCTTGGATATGTGATTATAAGAAAGATATAGGGCGACATATATAGGCGGTTATGATTATCTCAGGGGCTAAATGGTAAATATATCTGGCAAACCGTCCCATCATTCAGTTTTCGCAGAAGTTTTGAATTTCAAAATGACAGTTGTTTAATTATGGTTTGTATATATTAAACTGCCTGACACACGTCTAATCACCTTCTGTTTTGCAGGAATTTGAAATTCAAAAAGACAGCTGTATTCCACTGTCACCCGCCATTTTAGAGACTAATTGTTAGGCCATGAATTTTATACTGAAGATCCGTTATCCTTAACTGTCTTATGGATAGTTTATCCTTGAAATATGTGTCAGGATATAAAGGATCGACGATCCTCGGTATTACTTGTTTACTAATGATTGCGTTTAGTATGGTGATGTGGTGTGACAACTTTAAGACGTACTTGCATAAGTTATCCTCATAGAGCATTCTCTAGCTGGAGCATGGATCCAGGAACCTACTTCTATGTAGCTGTTAATGGACGAACTCATGTGAAGATGAGCGTGCAAATATCAACAACGGCTATAAGACTCATTTTCCCGCTTATCTCGCTACTGGATGGCTATTGGCACGTGGTCAAAGGTCGTGGAGCGACTAGGTGGAAGACTTCCGGATAGTTAGGGAATATTGTTAGTGATATTTCTTATTTAAACGAGCTATGATCGAGTAGAAAAACACATGTATCAACACACACACTAGAGCAGAAACAGGTATTCTCTCTATTAACTAGCTTATTTTGTAATCTCGATCATTGGCTCCACTATGTTTGTAACACTCTTTTTATCTAATATAAACGACGGCGATAGTTTTCACCGTCCGGGGGTTTTTTGTGCCGGAGATCACGATAATCATATACTCATCGATCAAAGGTTACCTTGTTGATCCTTGACCGAAAAGATTCGACCAACGATTACTTAGTTAATCACTGATTGAAGAGATTCGACTAAAGATTACCTTGATAAGTTTTGACCGAAGTAAGACTATCTTGGTTAAGGTATTTTTCCCTCGTGATCAAACCTTTGTGTTTGTCATTATCAAGTTAGCACCTTACCTCACTTAAAAAATTTGGATACTTGATCCTTAGCAGATTTTTGTCCAAAACAATTTGGTGCCAACTGTGGGGCGATTGGTGCTATAATCCATATTAATCTTGTCATTCTCTAACTTTTTCATACCCACATCACTATCAATGGCCTCTCAATCAACCTCTGCTTCATAAACCATGCCGACTACGGTTCCTCTCTCATCAAGGACTTTTCCACCGATGCCTCCGCCAATCACGGGAACGAAACAGCCTGCTGCTGCTGGGAGCAAGATGCAACTACCAGTCTTCCAGAGCTCGAAAAACGTTGATGCTGCCCCGGTGGTTAATACTAACAGTAATGTTTCATCTATGTTTTCGCAGGTTAAAGCATACATGGAGCAGCATAACAAGACAAACCAGAGGGTCCTTCGTGAGATAGAAGATCTCAAGAAGAACAAGAGGCCAGCAGAGGATCTCACCCCCTGATGCCAAGGGTGCTGGATTTCACCAGTCCAGAATCCGTGGTTCAGTTCTCACAAGGATCATTTATCCTTCAACAAGGGTCCATGGGTCAACAGGCTCAAGGATCGTCTCTATTTCAGAAAGGATCATCTATCCTTCAATAGAGGTCCATGGGCCAACAGGCTCAAGGATTCTCGTTAGATCAGCCAAGATCGACTAACCTCCAACAAGGATCCATGGGTCTTCAGAACCAAGGATCCTCATATTATCGGCAAGGATCAGCCATCCTTACACAAGGATCATACGGTATCCAACCTCAAGGATCCTTCATCCCGAATCAAGGATCCTTTTTTCCGAATCAATGATCCTCAGGCGTCCAACATCAACGATCCTACGAAGTCCATGAAGGAGACATAATCCCCATGCAGACCATAGCCTCTGGAGGACCAACTCTTATCGCAGACTCCTCTTATCCCAACTACTCATCCGAGATGCCAACCTTCACTCAGCAGAGAGGTAACTTGTACGATCCTTTACCCTTAGATGCTAACCGTGGTTTCATGCAGGATGCATGTATCAACCAAGCTATGGCCAAGGAGCTGCAGAAGCTCAAGGATATGATATCCAGTGTTCCCAGAGTCATAAGACCAATTCCCGAGATACCTGAGGGAAGCCACAGAGTATCCAGATTCGCCCCGCCTATCTGTGATGCTGAAATCCCGAAGCGGTTCCAAACTCCGAATATGAAGACTTATGACGGGACCACTGATCCTGAAGAACATGTAGCACAGTATAGGGAAAAGATGGAGATCAATCCTATTCCGGAGAGACTCAACGAAGCTTGCCTATGCAAGGGCTTTGGATCCACACTAACGGGAGCCACTCTAAAATGGCTGCTAAGTCTTCGTCCTTTTTCAATTACTTCTTTCTCTCACTTAGTTAACTTATTTAACACTCAATTTCCTGTAGTCAGAAATTTGAGAGGTTAACCAGTGATTTATATCGTGTTTTCCAACCTAGTGATGAATTCCTTAGGGATTTCGTCACCAGATTCGGCAAGGAAGCTCTAGAAATCCCAAATCTAGACATGACTACTGCTGTTGAAGCATTCAATATGGGAATTCAGAAGAGCTCCCCCTTTTATGATGATTTAGTGATGACTCCACGCAGGACATTAGACGAAGTCAGAAACAGGGCATTAAGATACATCCGTTTGGAAGAAGACAAAAGGATCCAGGATATTCTTGGGGGACAAGCAAAATAAGAAACCCCCGAGAAAAATAAAGGATCCTGGAACAGGAATAACAATTCGAAGCCGTATGCCAAGTTCAACAATCATAACGTACAGGCAGTTGAAGAGGGAGAAGACGATGAAGACTATCCTTGCATCTCCGATTATTGTTTCTCTGTGGACACTCATGGCTTGATCTGTGCCATGAGGATTTGGGAGAAAAAGCGAGGTGGCCACGAAAGAATGAAAAGGTTGTCGGCTTCAAAGACAAATCTAAGTGGTGCGCCTTCCACGAAGACTTTGTCCATGCGACAGACGAGTGCATCGGCTTAAGGAAGGAAATTGGTTACCTCCTGAGCAAGGGCCACTTTAAAGAACTCTTGGGAAGGAAGAAATCCAAGATCCAGGATCCTGAAGACCTTCCACAGAAAGCAACACCACCACCGCCAGATGCTCATGTGATCAACTTTGTCTCCAGAGACTACGAATTATTTCAAGATTCTTGTGCCATAAGAGAAGATTCCGTAGGAGAATTCGAACAGGACAACGAGAGAAGACCGCTCATCCCCACTACTCGAGTGACTGATCAGAGAATCTTTTTCAATTCAAGGATCCAGGATCCTCATCAGAACAAGCTGGATACGCAGACGGTCAATTTCATCTCCGGAGGTTCGGACATATGTGGAACTTCCTTCTCCGCAGCAAAAAGACTTGCCAAAGAGATCAAGATGGATAACGGAGATCGACCAATAGTGTCAACCACCTTAACAACAGACAAGAGAATCTTATTCGATGAGGAAGACAAAATGAACATTTAGGATCCTCATCACGACGGTTTGATTATTACTTTATTTATCTCTAACCATTATGTACGCAGGATCTTAGTAGACGGTGGCAGCTCGGTCAACATTATCCAACATGATGTCCTTAAAAAGATGAACATACCGGATTCAGAAATCATTCCTAGAACTTCGGTGCTAGTCGGTTTCAGTGGCGAAACCAAGAAGACACTGGGGGACATCAACCTCCCAATTTATATCGAAGGGTTAAATTCATACCAAAAATTTTGTGTTATAGATAACCTTTCCTGTTGCAATGTTTTGTTAGGTAGGCCATGGCTCCATGGGATGAAGGCTGTAGCCTCAACTTATCACCAGTGCATCAAGCTACCCACTCCTTGGGGTGTTGTAAAGATAGTAGGTGACCAAGCGGAGGCCAAGAACTATTATTCATCATCAATGAAGCCAACAGCCAAGCCAACCATAGCATAGCAATTACAGCAACATCCTAGGGACGTGCTAGAAGCTTGGGAGAAAGACCTTAAAGAAGTATCATTGGACCCCGAAGATCCAGAAATAAAGATGTTCTTAGGATCCAGTATCCCTAGTAAGATTGAGGAGGATATAATATCCTTCTTAGGGTAAAGAAGATCTACTTTTGCCTTCAAGCACTCGGATATGACAGGTATTTCAAAAGAGTTAATCACTCATAAATCGGCCTTGATTTATCTGTTAAACCCATCCATCAGAAGTGAAGGAAATTCGCTCCTGAGAGGAACAAGATCATACAAGAAGAAGTTGAAAAACTTCTTAAGGCCGGTATGATCAGAGAGGTTTAGTATCCTCGATGGCTAGCTAATGTGGTCGTTGTTTCAAAAAAGAATGGAAAGTGGAGGGTGTGTGTCGATTTCACTGATTTAAACAAGGCATGTCCCAAGGATCCTTTCCCATTACCACATATAGATTCCATGGTGGATGCAACGGCAGGACATGAAATGCTTACCTTTATGGATGCTTCCTATGGATTTCAACAAATTCAGATGGAACCATCTGATCAAGAGGATACAGCATTCATGACTCCTACCAGCATATACTGTTATACTGCTATGCCGTTTGGACTAAGAAATGCAGGGGCAACATACCAAAGATTAATCAACATGATGTTCAAGGATCAGTTGGGTAAGACTTTGGAGGTTTACATAGATGATATGGTGGTGAAATCAAAGAAAGCTGAGGATTACCTTAGAGACCTCGAGGAAGCATTCAACATCCTCGACCAATATAACATGAAATTAAATCCGTCAAAATGCAATTTTTGTGTTAAGTCTAGTAAATATCTATGTAATATGGTGACTAAGAGAGGAATTGAAGCAAGCCCCGAGTAGATTGAAGCCATCCTCAATTTGAAATCTCCTACAAACACAAAGGATGTTCAAAGGCTCACAGGAAGAATAGCTGCCCTCAATAGGTTCATTTCAAGATCCTCCGAGAAGTGCAAGGACTTCTATGACATCCTTAGGAAGAATAAAAAGTTTGAGTGGATGGAAAAACATGAGGCTGCGCTTACAGCCTTGAAGGATTACTTATCCTCAGCTCCAGCTCTAATGAAGCCTGTGGATGGAGAATCCTTATTCCTGTATTTAGCTGTCTCAGGAAACGCAGTAAGTGCCCTCTTGGTAAAGGATCATGAAGGTGAACAGCATCCCGTTTACTATGTAAGTAAAAGTCTTCTAGATGCGGAAGCCAGGTATTCTCATTTAGAAAAATTAATCCTTGCACTTATTATGGCTTCTACTAAATTAAGACATTATTTTGAAACTCATCCTATTATTTTGAGAACTAATTATCCTGTGAAGAATGTTCTTAGAAAACCAGAGTTATCAGGTAGAATGGCCAAGTGGGCTGTAAAATTAAGTGCATATGATATCCAATATGAGCCAAGAACAACATGAGGCTGCGCTTACAGCCTTGAAGGATTACTTATCCTCAGCTCCAGCTCTAATGAAGCCTGTGGATGGAGAATCCTTATTCTTGTATTTAGCTGTCTCAGGAAACGCAGTAAGCGCCGTCTTGGTAAAGGATCATGAAGGTGAACAGCATCCCGTTTACTATGTAAGTAAAAGTCTTCTAGATGCGGAAGCCAGGTATTCTCATTTAGAAAAATTAATCCTTGCACTTATTATGGCTTCTACTAAATTAAGACATTATTTTGAAACTCATCCTATTATTTTGAGAACTAATTATCCTGTGAAGAATGTTCTTAGAAAACCAGAGTTATCAGGTAGAATGGCCAAGTGGGCTGTAAAATTAAGTGCATATGATATCCAATATGAGCCAAGAACAACAATCAAGTCTCAAGCACTGGCGGACGTTGTGGCTGATTTCACTAGTGATCTACAAAAAGAAGCTGACTTGGAGGTCCAACAACTAGAAAAGACCAAGGATCCTTGGATACTCTTCACCGATGGTGCTTCCAATGTAAGAGGAACAGGATTGTGGATCCTACTGAAATCGCCACAGAAGGACATATTACCCCAGTCCATAGCTTGTGAATTCCAAGCAACAAACAATGAAGCAGAGTACGAGGCTTTAATCGCAGGTTTGCAATTAGCCAAAAGCATGAGGATCAGGTATCTTCAGGTTTATGTAGATTCTTTATTGATAACTAACCACTTTAATGGCTCGTATGCTGTTAAAGTTGAGAAACTAATGAAATATTTAGACGTTGTGAAGGAGTTATCGAAATCCTTCAAAATATTTAGTATTACACAGGTACCGAGGGAAGAAAATGCTGGGGCAGGTGCCTTGGCAAACTTAGCCTCATCTCTGAAGATTCCTGAAGATTTGAAAATCCCAATAATCCACATTCTCTCGCTAGCGATAGGAGAACAGGAAGTTGGAGAGATAACAAATGATAAAGAAATCGTGCTCTGGGATTCTTCATCCTCAAATAACAAAGGATCATGGATCCATCCTATCAAGAACTACATTCAGACTGGAGAGATTCCTACCACAGAAAATCCCAAGTCCTTCAAACACAAGGTATCCCAATATATTTTGTTAAATGATATGGTATATAGGAAATCTCTTGCAGGTCCATATCTCAGATGCATCGAGGATCCTGAAATCCAAGAGGTACTAAGAGATTTTCATGAAGGAGATTGCGGCAATCACACAGGCGGAAGAGCATTATTTTCCAGGATACTTAGAACTGGATATTTCTGGCCAACAGTGAAGAAGGATGCAGTTGAATATTCAAGGAAATGTGATGCTTGTCAAAGACATGCAAACATCCTTCATCAGCCAGCGGAGCCTTTATATCCTATATCCTCCTCATGACCTTTCATGAAATGGGGTATGGATATTGTAGGAAAGCTACCAAAAGCACCCGGTGGAAAAGTCTTTATGCTTGCTATGACTGATTACTTTGCCAAATGGATTGAGGCAGAAGCATTTGTACAATTCCGAGAAAGGGAAGTAATATCTTTTATTAAACGAAATATTATAACTAGATTTGGTATTCCTGCTGAAATTGTTTGTGACTATGGTTCCCAGTTTATCGGGAATAGAACCACTAACTTTTGTGACAGTTGGGACATCAAAATGATTACTTCTACTCCGGTTCATCCTCAAGCCAATGGCCAAGCAGAGTCTAGCAACAAGATCATCATCAACAATCTAAAGAAGAAGCTAGGATCCAAGAAGGGAAAATGGGCTGAAGAACTTCCTTATGTTCTTTGGGCAGACAGGACCACACCTAAAAATGCAACAGGCCAATTTGGTGTTTGGATCAGAAGCAGTAATTCCCACATAAATGGTGGTTCCTACGGCAAGAACGAGCATCCGTGATCCTGAAGCCAATAAAGAAATCCTTCTTGAAGACTTGGATACTATAGAAGAACTCAGAGACCTAGCCAAGAACAGGATGGCAGCATATCAACAAAGGGTAGCTGGGGTATACAACAAAAATATCAGAACCAGGAGATTTCAAAAAGGAGATCTAGTATTAAGGAAAGCCTTCCAAAACACAACATATCCGGCTGATGGGAAGCTAGCGCCCAAATGGGAAGGACCTTATCAAATTGAGTCGGAAGCAGGAAAGGGGGCATATCATTTGCTCACAATGGAAGGCAACAGGTTACCAAGAGCATGGAATGCCATCCACCTCAAGAAATATTTTTCTGATCAGGATCCACTATCCTTAGAGGATATTTTATCCTCAAAAGGATCTAGGATCCTTAAATCGGTAACATCTTTCTGATCAATTATTCTTTTTGAATTATTACTGTTAATTTAAGGATAATATATGCTTAACACTTTATTTTTTCCAAGTATTGAATAACCATGCAGGATTATAATGATTCATTTGATGTTCAAGAGGTTGGCCACCTCTCCGTTGCATTTGAGGTATTATCTTATTTCCCTTGGCCTAGCCCACGTTTGGATATGACCCCCGATTGTCATATCCCCTACGGTTTAAAGGTTTTCACCTTTCCCACGATCGCCAGTTGCGCACGCTATCCGATGTGTAGTCCGGGGCAGCAGGACCAGTACACTTTTAGTGGCTGACAATTTCGTTGTTTCCCTACGATTTATGGTAGACGTACCATACCACCGGTTTATAATGTTTTCACGTTATCTCACGTTTGGGCTAAACCCCAGTTTGGGCGAGTCCCCAGTTAACATCCGTATTTGGGCTTGTCCCCAGTTGCACGGGCTTGTCCCCAGATTACACGGGCTTGTCCCCAGATTACACGGGCTTGTCCCCAGTTACACGGGCTTGTCCCCAGTTGCACGGGCTTGTCCCCAGTATATTATTTGGGCTTGTCCCCAGCATAATGGATTTGATCCCAGTTAACATTGTGAATTATATGCAACAGATTAACTAAGTTTTTGTGAAAATCAAAAATCTAAGGATCCCGGATCCTAAAGCTATTCCTTCAAAGATAACTGAGATTTCAACATTTCTGGTAACTTAGGTCTATCTTGGCCTTCTGGTATGATCTCTGCTAATTAACTTATCTATAATATTTATTGCAATAATTTTGGATCTATCAGTTCAAAAGGATTATTCCTTTAAAATTATTTTAATACTAAAAATTTTGCCTATCATAAGGAGACTTTATCCAAAAATTTGTCCTCTAAGGAAATTCTATGGTATAAATTTTATCAACTACTTAAGGATATTCTTTCATAATATTTTTTCCTTAATGATATTCTATCCTAAACGGTTTTCATAAGGATCTTTTATCCTAACAATCTTTTGCTTAAAATTATTTGTCAAAGTCTCAACAATGTTAAGATTATATCTAACAAAATTTTTGAAAATAAATAACAAGTAAAAAGTCAAAAGATTTATATATTAATAAGCCGCGAGGACTTATCCGGAATTCTTAACCCGGACTTCACCATACGAAAGATGGACCATCCATCCGGGTTAAGTAAGAGTTACTAACAGTTCATAAGTGCAGGAAATTTAAAAACATGGGCAACAAAGGCTTCATCCCCACAAACAGAGGATCCCTCCACCTTTGTCACCCCCGCAGATTGTCTTAAGGATCGTGGATCCTTTATCCTAGTTACTACTGTTTATTACAAACCATAGAAATTGTTCATAAAAACATAAACACCATAAAAGCAAAGTAAAACGGGCTTGGGTCTTGCCTTTCGTATCCTTCATCGCCCGCTCATACGTTTATTTCCGCCTCCACCGGTGCCTCGTTCCCACCTTCAGCTTCATTCAGACCCTTCACACCGCTTGTCCCTGCTTCGCCCGCTTCAACCATCATGGCTTCAGTCTCATCCTCGCCTCCATCCAAGTCAATCAAGGCTTACTTCCATTCTTTGATTTCCCATGAAGACTTATCAAAAGATGGATCATTGGCTTCAGTAACCAATTTGATTCTGGCTTCGAGGACCGACTTGGCTGCCCATACCTTCGCCTCTTCGGTAGCCCGGTTGATTTCATCTTGCATCTGGACGGCCAAGGCAGCAACATGTGCCTCTATCTCTCTTTTCTCTTTGGTCATCTTCGAGAGGGCATTCTCCTTAGCAGTAGCCGTTGATCTCAGCGCATCGAGGGTCTTTTCATGCTCTGCGACAGTCTTCTCATAGTGGTGTCGGGCAGAATTAATGGCCTATGAATGAAAGCGGAATAAGCTTGGGAAGATGCTTGGAATAATAGAAATTGACAAAGTTAAAGGATCCTTACAGTAGAAAGCATGTCCAGAATCTGCTTTTCGGTGTCAAAGGGATTCTTTGTATCTGAACTCTTCTTTCTCTTGGATCCAGACTTTGTTCGAATTGTGATCGGGCGAGGCTCGGACGTAGGGGTTGATTTCGGGGTCTTTTTCTTGGTAAGCATGCAATAGATATCCTTGAGGGAGAAATTGGAAGCAGATTTTCCTGATTTCGGAGCACCTGTAAATAGCAATTGATAGATAAGTTTGCAACTCTGAACACTTTTCTATACTAAGAGTTATTATTCTTACTTGACATGATTGATTCTGAGTTTTATCTTTGAAAAGCTTCAATAAACTTTGCTTGAAAAGTCCTGATTGCAGGATCCAGTGACAAAAACCTCTTCACTCTGTCTTCAACTCCGGGAAGATCAGCCAGCAAATCAAAATTTTTGACTACACAAGTAATAAAAGTTATTAGCAGAAGAATAGAGTATCCTATCTAGGTTACCTAAGGATCCTGGATCCTACCCTTTGGTATCCACTTTTTGGGAAGAGTAGTTCCACCCGGAATAGAATCTCGTCTTACAAAGAAAAATTGGTTTTTCTAGAGGGTACTATTAAGGGTGACTTTGAAAATGGGATTTTCTTGGTGAGGTTTCGATTTAAAGATAAAGCGTTTGGAACCGTGGGTAACAAGATTGTATAGATATGCTAATTCTGTTAGGCCGAACTCGACTCCCTCCTCTACGGTTATCCTTTCTATGGTATGAAGGACTCTCCACAACATTGGTGTGGCCTGGATATAAAAAATTCCCACCAAATTGAAGAACCATTGAGTAAAATTGGGGAAAGGATACTTATAACCTATGAGAAATGGTTGGGCCGGCAAGCAAACCCAGTTTTTTGAAATGCCGTCGCTACGAGCTGTGGAATCGAAGGGTCCGAAAACTGTATCGGCTGGAAAGCATGATCGGATTTCATCGATATCCGAATCTGTTGTAGGTTCCCAGCCGGATCTACACGGAATATCTCGTTCTACGTAGGTGCGGAATCCCTACGTAAGACGATACGAGCGTAGAAGACGATACACGTTAACACAATCAAACAAACGTTACAATAAACAAAGACACGTTGTATTGCAACTGGAAACACGTGATTCACTGATCACCGATTACAAAAAAACTCTGAACAACTCATAAACTGATTCATCTAAATCAGCCGTAACCTAGCCGTATATAACAGACGACAACTTCGCCTAACATGTTTAGGCGAAGTAGTCACTAACTTCGCTTGTACCACAAGTTCGCCTATATAAGCGAACTTGTGAGCTAACTTCGCTTAATACAAAATACAAATCCAACTAACTCGATTACAGACACTAGACACTGAACTACTGACATCATGTACCAACAGACTCCCCCTTGACAGTAGCTTCATATCTCTATCTTCAAACACGTGTCTTGTAATCCCAAGATCTTGTATCTTTCATCTTCAAGCATGAACGCCTTCTCGTACACAAACCGAAACAACTCTTTGATACTTCTTTGCTTCTTCTTTCCAAGCAGGAATATAAAATATCTTTTTCTCGTTCAGCACCTGCAGATCAGCTTGAGACAGATTCACTAGATGCATAGGATCATAAACTCTCATCAGCTCTTGTTCATCTTCATCCTCCATTACTGCTGTTTCACAATCCACATACCACCACTTCAGATCTTTGAGCACATCCTTGGGCATTTGTTTCATCGACACTTCTTTTAAACACCGGATCGGCTTATACTTCATGATCATCCAAGGAAGATTTTCAGTTATTGTTTTCAATTGTTCAGACAGATTTTCACATTTCATACAAGGGAGTTTAGGACTTACCTCAGAAAGCTGATCGTTCACTTCTGCCATGTAGGCTTGATTTTCTTTTGCCTCTCTGGGTTTTTCTTCAGCTTCGATGTTAACCAAGTTGGCCTGTTCGAACACTTCCTCAACTTGCAGATTCCAGTTGTATTCCCCGTTCTGTCTGGATATCATCGCCCTATTCTCACTACCACCACCACTCTGTTGTGTAGACCTGTTTTGACTGCGTTCTACTCTGTCATTTGTGCATTCTTTAGCAAAGTGGCCATTCTGTTGACAGTTATAACACCGAACCTTTGACTTGTCAAAACCTGGTCTTTCACCAACGAATTTTCTACCAGTTTTCTTCATAAACCTTTTAACTCTTCTTACAATCATTGCCATCTGCCACTGCAGATCCATCTCCTCCAGATCATCAGCATCGATCTAATCATAGTCTTCGTCTAAAGTTGCAGGATCAACGATTTTACCTTTAATGTAATTTTTGTAAGAAGCAATGAAAGATGCATAGAGAGCAAACTGATGTTCAGCAGATTTAACACTCATGGGCATCTGAGAGTAGTTGATGTTCGGAACACTTGAAGAAAAACTACCCTTTGTTGTTTGAGGTTTAGAAGAATTTGTTCCACCAGCTACGAAACACACATCACCGTCCATGTTGAGAGAAACATGACCATCATGAGTTGAGTTAGAGCTCGAGTCTCCCTTTGAGTAGTAAGCAGATGATTCTGACTTCGAACTTGAACTTGAATTAACTTTCGCACCATGCATTCCCGGATCCTGAACCTGATCAGTTGGTGTCTCTTTTCGAACCATGTTAAGTTCAAAAGTTCGTAGTTTTTTTACTGCTGTTTCCAAGTCATAGTCGGCAAACTCTTTATCTTCTCTCATCAAGACAGTGTACATCTCCCATTTCGGTGGGAGAGCATCAAGAAGTTTTTCTACAATCTCCTCTTCTTTGTAAGCAATGGAATAATTGCTGAGTTCGGTCATCAGGTGATAATATCTCGTGATGATATCATCAAGTGATTCATTCTTCAAATACTTGAACACCGAGAATTGGGTTTTGAGTAGTTTGATCTTGGATGCACGTATCCCAACATTACCTTCAAATCGGTTTTCAAGTACTTCCCATAACTCTCTAGCGGTTTTATACTTCCTGAAGGTGTGAAGAATCTCTTGTGGAAGAGCCATTGTTATCGCAGCATGAGCTTTGCTTTCAGCCTCATACATCTTCTTTTCTTCCTCTTCCATCTTGTTGTATTTCTTAATTTGTTCACGACCCTCATACAAAGCAGTTGGTGGAATGTATCCATCTTGAATGCACACCCACATCTTAGCATCTTGATATTTAACATACTGCTCAAACCGATCTTTCCACGCCACGAAATCGGTACCCTTAAGCATTTTCGGTGCCTTAGTAGCTGAACCCGCTTCCACCTCCATTTTTACCAGTTCCGTAATATTTATGGAAGTCATCTTTCACGAAACGAAAACACAAAGAAACCCGAAAAAATAAAAATTTTATTCTGAACAGCACTGTAGGCGAAGTTAAAGTTAACTTCGCTTAAGTCTTATCTTCGCTTGATTTCTCAACTTCGCCTGATTAAGTTAAGCGAACTTGTGAGGTAGGCGAAGTTTTGGATAACTTCGCTTGAGATAAGCGAACTTGTGAGGCAGGCGAAGTTGTGGATAACTTCGCTTAACCCTATATCTTCGCCTAAACCCTACAAACAGTAGCGGCAACTTCGCCTGATGAACACGATGATTTTGCAGGTTTGATTTTGACGTTTTGCGAGGTATGCGAAGCTGTAATGGGTTGTTTATGATGGTGGGAGGTGAGTAGGACACAAAAATTCGGTAAACTCGTACCGCGAATAGTCGAAAGGAACGATTTCTACACCCGCGTGATAATCCCGAACCACACAATCACGAGCAAAAGCTCTGATACCAATTGTAGGTTCCCAGCCGGATCTACACGGAATATCTCGTTCTACGTAGGTGCGGAATCCCTACGTAAGACGATACGAGCGTAGAAGACGATACACATTAACACAATCAAACACACGTTACAATAAACAAAGACACGTTGTATTGCAACTGGAAACACGTGATTCACTGATCACCGATTACAAAAACTCTGAACAACTCATAAACTGATTCATCTAAATCAGCCGTAACCTAGCCGTATATAACAGACGACAACTTCGCCTAACATGTTTAGGCGAAGTTGTCACTAACTTCGCTTGTTCCACAAGTTCGCCTATATAAGCGAACTTGTGAGCTAACTTCGCTTAATACAAAATACAAATCCAACTAACTCGATTACAGACACTAGACACTGAACTACTGACATCATGTACCAACAGACTCCCCCTTGGCAGTAGCTTCATATCTCTATCTACAAACACGTGTCTTGTAATCCCAAAAATCTTGTATCTTTCATCTTCAAGCATGAACGCCTTCTCGTACACAAACCGAAACAACTCTTTGATACTTCTTTGCTTCTTCTTTCCAAGCAGGAATATAAATTATCTTTTTCTCGTTCAGCACCTGCAGATCAGCTTGAGACAGATTCACTAGATGCATAGGATCATAAACTCTCATCAGCTCTTGTTCATCTTCATCCTCCATTACTGCTGTTTCACAATCCACATACCACCACTTCAGATCTTTGAGCACATCCTTGGGCATTTGTTTCATCGGCACTTCTTTTAAACACCGGATCGGCTTATACTTCATGATCATCCAAGGCTTGCCATCTGCTCTCATTCCTCTGTCTTTGTCTTCAACAAGCTTTCCTTTCTGTGGTTTCAACAGCTCGAACTTTTTCTCCTTTATGCTTTCCTTCCAGACTATCTTCCCAATGACCCTAGCCATGTTATCATCACTCCTGTTTATCAACCCCAACCAGGCTAAGTCCTTCACTTCACACTCAGGCAACGTATTCAACGATCTCAACAGCCTCTTGAAATACTGAACCCCATCATACCTTTTAATCACAAAAAGCCTCAACTGCTCATCATATAACCAGCATATAATCCCCTTTTTCGATTCAGCATAACCCCTGATGTTGTAACTTTTCTTGAACATAGTAGGGACCGCCGGTTTCTTAGTCTTTACGAACCACTGAGCGTAGCCTTCTTCCATCTTGGCTGCTCCTCCCATTCCGTCTCATCGCTTCCCATATCTTGACCCATATCTGCCTTATCAACTTCCGGAATCTCGTGCTCAACGTTCTCCTCCACAATCTCTCCTTCTTCAATCTCACTATCAATGACAATCTCAGCCCCTATCTTCTCTATCTCCTCCATCGGTAACACATCCTCATCACCTATAACATCATCTAACATCTCCTCAGCATCCACAACCACCACATCATCACCCCCTGAACCGCCAGCTGCACTCGTTGACTCCCCCTGAGATGTGGAAGTCCCAAGAGCTTGTTCAGTTCTTGGCAACTCTCCACCTGCACCTTTCGATGCATTGGGATCATCGTCTCGATCATTACGCTTCTTCGTCCACAGCTCATCACCCTTACAGCCCGTCTCCCCCTGAGATGCCAAGAACTGTTTCAAGGCATCAATTATTTTACCATGCTCGATCAGGAGGGACGACTGAATCTGATTCTCCGCAACGAGGCGCTGAATAGCATGAGTCTGGATAAGATTTACCCTTGATTGTTCTGCCACGAACCTTTCTGGATAAGATGCCAAGAACTGTTTCAAGGCATCAATTATTTTACCATGCTCGATCAGGAGGGAAGACTGAATCTGATTCTCCGCAACGAGGCGCTGAATAGCATGAGTCTGGATAAGATTTACCCTTGATTGTTCTGCCACGAACCTTTCTAGCGCTGCTATTCTTTCCGAATCGGATAAGGTTGCATCGAAATCAAACCTCATATATGATATGTCTTGAGCGTACGGAGGAGGGATTCCCAATGTAACCGGCACCTCCGAAACAGGTGGAAACGTAACCGCAGGTGGTATCGTAACCGACAACCCTGCAGTAGCAACAACTGTCGACTCAACAAACCTTGCTACGACCTCCGTTGGAGTAAGAGTTGGAGGTGGCAGGGACACAATCTCCGGAGCCGAGAGCTGGAATGTAGTGGGTGGGATGCCGAAGGAAGATGAGGTAGTCACCACGGGAACATCCGTGGCGATTGGCTCTGTAACTTGCAATGGTGTAGGGACTATAGTCATACCAGACAGTGCGGGTGGAGTGAAACGAACCACCCTTGAGCTCTCACCAGCTCCCGAACCTGCACCTGCCCGTTCCCTTCTCGATCTATGGACCAACTGATGTAAATCTTCCTCAAAATCCGACTCACTGTCATCATTGTCTCTCTTCCTCTTCCCATGAATCCTTTCTTGTGTAACCAAAATCCGTCTAGCTTCAGCCACATCATCATCTGAAGAATCAGAATCAGCCTCAGTCGTAGCTGCCCTAGCAACATCCACACTAGTAACCGGGGCTACCGAGACCTGTACCTCTTCCTCAGGGTCAACACGATCCATATCAAAAAATCCTTGACCGCCAAACGCAGCTTCAAGGTCTACATTTTCCTCCGGTGCCACAACAGGAGCAGCAGGTAAAGCTTGTTGTACCTCAGGTGGTGGTTGAGGTGCTCCAGCCTGTTGTGGTGCCGGATCCCGAAACTCGTCCCCACGAGCTGGAACATACTCTGGGTTGATCAAGTACCCAAATAATGGAGTATGTCGAGGACGGAGCTCAGGCTTGCTTCTTGCACTTGATGATCTACACTGAGCGAAGATCCTCTTGCTTAAACTCTCCACATATCTAATCGGGCAGCGCTGAGGTAACGTGGGAGCAACATGATTCAAGATCCTTTGAAGGAATCTTGGATACATCAGAAATCTCTCACGCGCCACCGCTCTTCTTTGACGGTCTATCTCGTAGAATACCATCTGACTAAAGCTATAACGCTTATTGTAAGTCAGTGCAGTCATCGCCGACTGCATGGTCGCACCCATTCCATCCGTACCAGCCTTTCTCCCTGACATACACACGATCATCACGTGCATAAGAAATCGCCATTGGTCTAACAAGAATCCCTTTCGTCTTTGAGTATCTCCCAATGGACCAGAATATCCCATCCTCAGAAAAGCACCATCTCTGAATGGAGCCACGAAGTCTGTAGGATCGTCTCTCGTTTCATCCCCAAACTGTAAAGCCACCCTGATCTGTTCAGACGAGAACTGTACTATCTGATTGTTAACCGTTGCACGCATAACCGGGGGCTCGACTCGACAGTCATATTCCACTGTCTGCCAGAAATCTTCTATGTTTGGCAATGAGATAGGCAGTGTTGTAGTAATAGCGTGGAAGATACGCGAGCAGAGTAGAAATGTGATGATCTCGCGGAAATCATCAACACCGCTCGCATCCGGGTCCAATGTGATGTACATGTTATGCCCCGGGAAAAACTGTCGATGGTTATCTCCTCCTTCGTCACCACCTGCACCACCTGCTCCAGCTACAGCTGCCATTTCTGCAACAAAAACAGACTAAGTTAGAGAATCGTCGAGGCAAATCACAAGTTCGCCTGTTACCATGAGCGAAGTTATGATTTATTCTTTATAGGCGAAGTTAGAGGTGGGGCGAAGTTGGGAACAACTTCGCCTCAACTTGAACTTCGCCTGATCAATGTTAAGTAAAAAGGGCCAGGCGAAGTTAATGATAACTTCGCCTAACCACAACTTCGCCTCATGTACTGTTACATAATTAATTATCAGGCGAAGTTAACCCTCAGGCGAAGTTAAGGATAACTTCGCCTAAACTGTAAGTTCGCCTGAATATGAATCGGCAACAGTTTAGTTGTTCAGGCGAATTGATTTGGTCAATTTGGAGATTGAGGACTGTTAAACACATGTTTTTATGGAGATCTAGACGATCAATATGATTACGACCACGTGAAAATAAGTTTGAAAATCGGGTGTTGGATGTTTGAAAGAACGAGGTCACTAAACGGGTCGAAACGACCTTTGATTAACGCCAATGACATAGATTAAAAGATGCAACAACCCTACACACCTTTAACACGGAATGAACTCGAGAAAAAATAACACAGATTGATCGAGATATAACTTCGCTTAGGGTTACTGGGAATAAGTTCGCCGGATTTTGAAAAACAATACTGAGCATTTGACCAAAAACTTCTTTATATAGGGTCAAGGTTATACAGGCGAAGTTATGGATAACTTCGCCTATTGCAGGCGAAGTTAGGGATAACTTCGCCGATATTAAAATTTACAAAACAAACCCCTATAATTTGAACAATTTGCAATTAAGTTTTAAAACATCCTTTAAAGAGTTAAATGATACGATCAAGACCAAGTAACCAGGTATAAAATCATACAACTACATAAGTAGGATAAAACTTAGAAATAAGGTACACGGGATCAAATTTCAGTCTCGACAGGGACTACCACATTTTAGAAAAGATTCGAATAGGAATCATACTAATTAGGTGACTGTCACATAGATCCATGTTCAGCTGTATTATGACATAAAGAGACAAAGTTGTAAGCAGGTAAATAACTTAAAATGGTTTTCATCGCTTCTGTGATACGGGTTAGGTTCAATTAAGCTCAAAATTTAAATGGGCAACACATCAGAGATTGTGATGTCTCCTATCTATTCTCAAAGCGTATTTGGCTTTCCCCAAGTCACCCCGAGTTGACCTCGACCCGTAGTGTCCGATTAAATAGTAAGTACTCTTCGATCTTTAGACTCTTCTTCCCGTTCTCTTTCTTGCATCTTGATTGAGAAGTATTAACATTATAAGCTCTAGAATTTCTCAGTTTTTTTTTTTTAATAACAAGATTTACACAGTTTCAGAGACGTAAACAACTGCATGTCCCGAATCTGGATCACTGCAGTTTCTTGACACTCTATTTTCACGGGAATCAGAACACTCACGGGCTCGTGTATGACTGGGTAATCGCTTTTCTGCCTATCATTCGGAAAGATATATATGGAGACATGCACAACTCTTAAGGAGTTTCCACGTAAAATCGAGGAGATTTAGTTTGTATCACTTCTACTTTTACGCACCATAAAAAGCTACCATGACATACAATGACTGTTCTAAAGTCTTTTAGGCCTAATAACTTCACTAATTAAGCACACAGAATCAGTTTGTCTATCACTTTCCAAGGTTGGATCAATTTTCTTTTAAACATAGTAAAGAAACTTCTTACGAAGTAGTAGACTTGAAAAATAATTTCATCTCCCTAAAAAAATTTAACTTCTATCGCCCCGATCAATTCGAAGTCTTCAGGTAAACGGCTATCCTGAAGATCCAATGGATCAGCTGGACCGACCACATACGAGTATGTGTCCTTCTAACTAAGTATGAACGACTAATTTTCATCGAAATAATAAAAACACATCATAAACCACCTCGGTCACTTTCAGTCATCTGGTTAATGGCTATCCTCATACTCTACAGGTAGAAATGAGGACCAAACATTTCCGAAGATATGTCCTTCAAACTGAAGCAACCGACATAATTCTAAGCGATAGTGACGTTTTTTTTTTTTTTACAAATACTCAAAAACGAAAAACACGGTTACTCGGGATTGATCATCCCATTTAGCTCAACAAGGTTTTGAAAACGAGTTTTGTCAAACGCTTTAGTAAACAAATCAGCGAAATTATCTAACGAATCAACCTTTTCGAGCACAATCAATTTCTTCTCAGCACAATCCCGTATAAAATGATGACGGATGTCAATGTGTTTAGTTTTGCTATGCTTTACGGGATTGTTAGTTACTGAGATAGCAGCAGTGTTATCTATGCAAATAGGAGTATGAGTGAAATTCAGACCATAATCGCGCAATTGCTGTTGTATCCAAAGAACCTGGGAGCAGCAGTTCGATGCTGCCATATATTCTGCTTCACAGGTAGAAATGGCGACTGAGGTCTGCTTCTTGCACTGCCATGACACTAATCTGCCTCCAAGAAACTGACATCCACTTGTTGTTGACTTCCGATTCTGATTGCATCCTCCATAATCAGAATCTGTGTAGGCGACTAACTCCAAGTCTCCTCCTTTCGTGTACCACAACCCTAGCTTAGGCTTGCCTTTGAGATATTGCAATATCCTCTTCACACCCTTCATGTGAGATTCCTTTGGGTTTGCCTGAAAGCGAGCACAAAGACAAACTGCAAACATAATATCAGGTCTAGATGCAGTTAAGTACATTAAAGAACCTATGATTGCCCGATATTGGGTGGGGTCCACGTCTGTATCACTGTCTGAATCAGCACCCAGTTTATGGTTGACGCAAACTGGAGTATCAAATGGTGTGTTGTCCTCCATCTTGAAGCGTTTGAGAACGTCTTGGACATATTTAGTCTGATGAATGAACATCCCATCTTTCTTCTGATCAACCTGCAGTCCTAAAAAGAAAGTTAGTTCACCCATAGCACTCATTTCAAACCTCTTTTTCATGACGGCTTCAAATTCCTGACACATGGCGACTTTTGATGCAGCAAAGATGATGTCGTCCACGTAGACTTGAACCAGAATAAAGTCTCTTCCATTTCTCTTAACGAACAGTGTGCTATCGATCTTTCCCCTTTCAAATTCATTCTCAAGCAAGTAATCGGATAGAGTTGAGTACCAGGCACGAGGGGCCTGATGTAGCCCATATAGCGCTTTACTTAGCTTGAACACGTGATCAGGAAAGTCTGGGTCAGGAAAACCCGGAGGTTGCTCAACGTACACAACCTCATCGACTTTACCGTTAAGAAACGCACTTTTCACGTCTAACTGGAACACCTTCATCTCCTTGTGTGCCGCAAATGCCAAAAACAATCGAATCGCTTCCAATCTCGCCACAGGAGCAAACACATCATTGTAGTCAATCCCCTCTTGCTGATTAAAACCTTTTACAACCAGCCTCGCCTTGTTCCTGATAATTATCCCTTTTTCATCTCTCTTGCATTTGAAAACCCATTTTGTGCCAATCGCATGCACATTTTTCGGTTTTGCAACCAAATTCCAAACCTCCATCTTCTTAAACTGGGCTAACTCTTCTTGCATGGCTTCAACCCACGAGCTGTCCTTGAGAGCCATTTGATAGTTCTTTGGTTCAATCTGGCTTATGAAGCAGGTGTACAAGCATTCGTTAATGATGCCTGTATCTTTAATGCTTGTGTAAACACAAGTGTGCTCATTCAAGCTTCGTCTTATTTGTACACCGTCGGACAGATCACCTATCACGTTCTCCAAAGGGTGATTTTTGTGAACACTCGTAGTCGGAACCGAACTGACATGCAGATTGTCTTCCAGGTTCGAAGATAGCTCATCAATGGGTGATTGTTGTTGAGAGTGAAACGGATTGAAGAATTCCTCTTCTGTAGAGGCAGCAGGGGTATCGACAGCATTTGACGAGGAAGGTTGACATTCATCGTACTGCGGTCGTTGCACAAGAGTTTCTTCCTCATCATAAAGCATCTTCGTAGCTATTCTCTCATCAACTTCTATTAAGGATATAACAGGCTGTTGCAACAGCTTCAGCCCAGAACACCACAGGAAGTTTAGAATCAGCCAGCATGGTTCTGGCTCCTTCAATTAGCGTTCTGTTCTTCCTCTCAGCCACCCCATTTTGTTGCGGAGTATACGGAGCGCTGTACTGGTGGTCTATCCCTTTCTGTAAGCAGAATATCTCCATCTGATAGTTTTTGAACTCTGTCCCATTGTCAGTCCTGATGTATTTAACCTTCTTCCCCATAATATTCTCAACCTTGGTAATCAAATTTATTACCAACTGCACCGTTTCATCCTTTGTCTTCAGGAAATATACCCAAGAATATCGAGAGAAATCATCAGTTATCACCAAGCAGTATGATGTTCCACCTAGGCTTTTTACATTCACGGGACCGAAGAGATCCATGTGAAGTAGGTCTAGGGTACTGACTATTGAATTAACCTTCTTGGTGTGATGAGATTTCTTGTGTTGCTTTCCCTTTTTGCACGATAAGCATTGGTCTTCAAAGTTGAAATTTTTCAAGGGAACACCCAGCACCAGCCCATTCTTGACAATGTTGTTCATTTTCCGAAGATGAATATGCCCCATTCTTCGATGCCATAACTCGGACTCCGATTCAGTTGCTTTTGACAGAAGACACGATTCTTCTATTGCCATCTCAGTCGACCTCATGTCCATAATATATGTATTCTTTTCCCTTGGAGCCTTCATTACTATCCATTCCTCTGGTATCTTGAAACCAGGATACAGTACGATCGCTTCATCTTTGGTAAAGTGCACAGTGTACTCTTTGTCACAGATCTGAGATACACTCAGCAGATTATGCTTCAGTTCTTCAACGAAATTCACCTTCTCTAACTTCATTTTGCCATTAGTCACTGTCCCAATTCCAGTAATCCTTCCACCACTCTCTCCAGCATAACTAACTCTTCCTCCCTGAACAGGTTTCCACTCGTGTAACAAATTCTTGTTACCCGTCATGTGCCGGGAACAGCCGCTATCCACAACCCATAGATTGTTTGCAGCCCTGTTCAACTATTCCTGCACGATCAAAGCAAAGGATTAAAATCTGGGGACCCAAGACCTATTGGTCTTGGGTCGATTAAATCTGTTAAAATGCATCCCGTACTTTGGCTGTCCAAAGTTAGTATTAGACTGATTTCTGTAAGTCCCAAAAGGATACCTTCTAGTAGATTGACTATGAGGCCATCCAAACCTTCGTGAGTTAAATGAATTATTACTAATGGTTTGATTGTTAACTGGGAAAAACTGAGGTCGACTTCTTTGAAAACCTGGATTAGTCCAACATCTGAACTTTGATGAGTTTTCATTTTTACCATTATAGAAATTACTGTTAGTTCTATTCTCAGTTTTCGAAGGCCTCATACCTCTGAATCTCTACTTCAGAGGGCAATCAGCAATCAGGTGTCCTATTTGATTGCATCTGAAACAACTCCTGTGTTCAACTTTCGTCTCAATAGTTGTTTTAGATGATGAGGCTGCATACTGTCCGTTTGTCTAACATATGGTGGGACATACGGGTTTAGTGGAGAATTCTTTTCAGTTGGTTTATGTTCCTCTCCACGTTTTAGTAACACTTCCTCTTCTTTTGTCTCACTAGACTCGGATGTCTTGTCCGAATTTGATGAGACAGAACTAGGAACAGAAATCTTAACATTCAAAACCGGCTTACTCGTTTCGCCATTACTAACTTCTGGATCTTTAATCGTAACCTTAACAGGAACTGTCTGACCAATTTCAACATCAACAGATTTCTGATTACGAGGATCAAAAGTATAGTTATGATTATAAGGTGGTGGAACTTCATTATATCCAATTCCTCCCCTTTTAACTGGGGAACATTGATCACTTACGAGGTGATCAAGTATTGCGGAGGAATTTCTAAATTGCTCAAGCTTTCTGTTTAGTTCCACCATTTTCACCTGGTGATCAGCTATCTGTTTATCCCTTTCAGCAATTAGTTTGGTTTTCTCTTCTAACACTTCATAGCTAAGATCAATTACTTGTATTTTTTCAGCTAGACTTGCTTTAAGACTTCTGATATCTTTCTCACTAGCTTTTATTTTTACCTTGTAACTGTTTTCTCTAGTTTTAGTGTAATAATGATCTTCTTTTAATGTTCTGAATTGAGCATCCAAACTATCAAACTGATCAGTTATTGTTTTCAACTGTTCAGACATATTTTCACATTTCGTACAAGGGAGTTTAGGACTTACCTCAGAAAGCTGATCGTTCACTTCTGCCATGTAGGCTTGATTTTCTTTTGCCTCTCTGGGTTTTTCTTCAGCTTCGATGTTAACCAAGTTGGCCTGTTCGAACACTTCCTCAACTTGCAGATTCCAGTTGTATTCCCCGTTCTGTCTGGATATCATCGCCCTATTCTCACTACCACCACCACTCTGTTGTGTAGACATGTTTTGACTGCGTTCTACTCTGTCATTTGTGCATTCTTTAGCAAAGTGGCCATTCTGTTGACAGTTATAACACCGAACCTTTGACTTGTCAAAACCTGGTCTTTCACCAACGAATTTTCTACCAGTTTTCTTCATAAACCTTTTAACTCTTCTTATAATCATTGCCATCTGCCACTGCAGATCCATCTCCTCCAGATCATCAGCATCGATCTGATCATAGTCTTCGTCTAAAGTTGCAGGATCAACGATTTTACCTTTAATGTAATTTTCGTAAGAAGCAATGAAAGATGCATAGAGAGCAAACTGCTGTTCAGCAGATTTAACACTCATGGGCATCTGAGAGTAGTTGATGTTCGGAACACTTGAAGAAAAATTGCCCTTTGTTGTTTGAGGTTTAGAAGAATTTGTTCCACCAGCTACGAAACACACATCACCGTCCATGTTGAGAGAAACATGACCATCATGAGTTGAGTTAGAGCTCTAGTCTCCCTTTGAGTAGTAAGCAGATGATTCTGACTTCGAACTTGAACTTAAATTAACTTTCGCACCATGCATTCCCGGATCCTGAACCTGATCAGTTGGTGTCTCTTTTCGAACCATGTTAAGTTCAAAAGTTCGTAGTTTGTTGACTGCTGTTTCCAAGTCATAGTCGGCAAACTCTTTATCTTCTCTCATCAAGACAGTGTACATCTCCCATTTCGGTGGGAGAGCATCAAGAAGTTTTTCTACAATTTCCTCTTCTTTGTAAGCAATGGAATAATTGTTGAGTTCGGTCATCAGGTGATAATATCTCGTGATGATATCATCAAGTGATTCATTCTTCAAATACTTGAACACCGAGAATTGGGTTTTGAGTAGTTTAATCTTGGATGCACGTATCCCCACATTACCTTCAAATCGGTTTTCAAGTGCTTCCCATAACTCTCTAGCGGTTTTATACTTCATGAAGGTGTGAAGAATCTCTTGTGGAAGAGCCATTGTTATCGCAGCATGAGCTTTGCTTTCAGCCTCATACATCTTCTTTTCTTCCTCTTCCATCTTGTTGTATTTCTTAATTTGTTCACGACCCTCATACAAAGCAGTTGGTGGAATGTATCCATCTTGAATGCACACCCACATCTTAGCATCTTGATATTTAACATACTGCTTAAACCGATCTTTCCACGCCACGAAATCGGTACCCTTAAGCATTTTCGGTGCCTTAGTAGCTGAACCCGCTTCCACCTCCATTTTTACCAGTTCCGTAATATTTATGGAAGTCATCTTTCACGAAACGAAAACACAAAGAAACCCGAAAAAATAAAAATTTTATTCTGAACAGCACTGTAGGCGAAGTTAAAGTTAACTTCGCTTAAGTCTTATCTTCGCTTGATTTCTCAACTTCGCCTGATTAAGTTAAGCGAACTTGTGAGGTAGGCGAAGTTGTGGATAACTTCGCTTGAGATAAGCGAACTTGTGAGGCAGGCGAAGTTGTGGATAACTTCGCTTAACCCTATATCTTCGCCTAAACCCTACAAACAGTAGCGGCAACTTCGCCTGATGAACACGATGATTTTACAGGTTTGATTTTGACGTTTTGCGAGGTATGCGAAGCTGTAATGGGTTGTTTATGATGGTGGGAGGTGAGTAGGACACAAAAATTCGGTAAACTCGTACCGCGAATAGTCGAACGGAACGATTTCTACACCCGGGTGATAATCCCGAACCACACAATCACGAGCAAAAGCTCTGATACCAATTGTAGGTTCCCAGCCGGATCTACACGGAATATCTCGTTCTACGTAGGTGCGGAATCCCTACGTAAGACGATACGAGCGTAGAAGACGATACACGTTAACACAATCAAACACACGTTACAATAAACAAAGACACGTTGTATTGCAACTGGAAACACGTGATTCACTGATCACCGATTACAAAAACTCTGAACAACTCATAAACTGATTCATCTAAATCAGCCGTAACCTAGCCGTATATAACAGACGACAACTTCGCCTAACATGTTTAGGCGAAGTTGTCACTAACTTCGCTTGTTCCACAAGTTCGCCTATATAAGCGAACTTGTGAGCTAACTTCGCTTAATACAAAATACAAATCCAACTAACTCGATTACAGACACTAGACACTGAACTACTGACATCATGTACCAACAGACTCCCCCTTGGCAGTAGCTTTATATCTCTATCTTCAAACACGTGTCTTGTAATCCCAAAAATCTTGTATCTTTCATCTTCAAGCATGAACGCCTTCTCGTACACAAACCGAAACAACTCTTTGATACTTCTTTGCTTCTTCTTTCCAAGCAGGAATATAAAATATCTTTTTCTCGTTCAGCACCTGCAGATCAGCTTGAGACAGATTCACTAGATGCATAGGATCATAAACTCTCATCAGCTCTTGTTCATCTTCATCCTCCATTACTGCTTCAGCTGTTTCACAATCCACATACCACCACTTCAGATCTTTGAGCACATCCTTGGGCATTTGTTTCATCGGCACTTCTTTTAAACACCGGATCGGCTTATACTTCATGATCATCCATGGCTTGCCATCTGCTCTCATTCCTCTGTCTTTGTCTTCAACAAGCTTTCCTTTCTGTGGTTTCAACAGCTCGAACTTTTTCTCCTTTATGCTTTCCTTCCAGACTATCTTCCCAATGACCCTAGCCATGTTATCATCACTCCTGTTTATCAACCCCAACCAGGCTAAGTCCTTCACTTCACACTCAGGCAACGTATTCAACGATCTCAACAGCCTCTTGAAATACTGAACCCCATCATACCTTTTAATCACAAAAAGCCTCAACTGCTCATCATATAACCAGCATATAATCCCCTTTTTCGATTCAGCATAACCCCTGATGTTGTAACTTTTCTTGAACATAGTAGGGACCGCCGGTTTCTTAGTCTTTACGAACCACTGAGCGTAGCCTTCTTTCCATCTTGGCTGCTCCTCCCATTCCGTCTCATCGCTTCCCATATCTTGACCCATATCTGCCTTATCAACTTCCGGAATCTCGTGCTCAACGTTCTCCTCCACAATCTCTCCTTCTTCAATCTCACTATCAATGACAATCTCAGCCCTATCTTCTCTATCTCCTCCATCGGTAACACATCCTCATCACCTATAACATCATCTAACACCTCCTCAGCATCCACAACCACCACATCATCACCCCCTGAACCGCCAGCTGCACTCGTTGACTCCCCCTGAGATGTGGAAGTCCCAAGAGCTTGTTCAGTTCTTGGCAACTCTCCACCTGCACCTTTCGATGCATTGGGATCATCGTCTCGATCATTACGCTTCTTCATCCTCAGCTCATCACCCTTACAGCCCGTCTCCCCCAGAGATGCCAAGAACTGTTTCAAGGCATCAATTATTTTACCATGCTCGATCAGGAGGGACGACTGAATCTGATTCTCCGCAACGAGGCGCTGAATAGCATGAGTCTGGATAAGATTTACCCTAGATTGTTCTGCCACGACCCTTTCTAGCGCTGCTATTCTTTCCGAATCGGATAAGGTTGCATCGAAATCAAACCTCATATATGATATGTCTTGAGCGTACGGAGGAGGGATTACCAATGTAACCAGCACCTCAGAAACAGGTGGAAACGTAACCGCAGGTGGTATCGTAACCGACAACCCTGCAGTAGCAACAACTGTCGACTCAACAAACCTTGCTACGACCTCCGTTGGAGTAAGAGTTGGAGGTGGCAGGGACACAATCTCCGGAGCCGAGAGCTGGAATGTAGTGGGTGGGATGCCGAAGGAAGATGAGGTAGTCACCACAGGAACATTCGTGGCGATTGGCCCTGTAACTTGCAATGGTGTAGGGACTATAGTCATACCAGACAGTGCGGGTGGAGTGAAACGAACCACCCTTGAGCTCTCACCAGCTCCCGAACCTGCACCTGCCCGTTCCCTTCTCGATCTATGGACCAACTGATGTAAATCTTCCTCAAAATCCGACTCACTGTCATCATTGTCTATCTTCCTCTTCCCATGAATCCTTTCTTGTGTAACCAAAATCCGTCTAGCTTCAGCCACATCATCATCTGAAGAATCAGAATCAGCCTCAGTCGTAGCTGCCCTAGCAACATCCACACTAGTAACCGGGGCTACCGAGACCTGTACCTCTTCCTCAGGGTCAACACGATCCATATCAAAAAATCCTTGACCGCCAAACGCAGCTTCAAGGTCTACATTTTCCTCCGGTGCCACAACAGGAGCAGCAGGTAAAGCTTGTTGTACCTCAGGTGGTGGTTGAGGTGCTCCAGCCTGTTGTGGTGCCGGATCCCGAAACTCGTCCCCACGAGCTGGAACATACTCTGGGTTGATCAAGTACCCAAATAATGGAGTATGTCGAGGACGGAGCTCAGGCTTGCTTCTTGCACTTGATGATCTACACTGAGCGAAGATCCTCTTGCTTACACTCTCCACATATCTAATCGGGCGGCGCTGAGGTAACGTGGGAGCAACATGATTCAAGATCATTTGAAGGAATCTTGGATACATCAGAAATCTCTCACGCGCCACCGCTCTTCTTTGACGGTCTATCTCGTAGAATACCATCTGACTAAAGCTATAACGCTTATTGTAAGTCAGTGCAGTCATCGCCGACTGCATGGTCGCACCCATTCCATCCGTACCAGCCTTTCTCCCTGACATACACACGATCATCACGTGCATAAGAAATCGCCATTGGTCTAACAAGAATCCCTTTCGTCTTTGAGTATCTCCCAATGGACCAGAATATCCCATCCTCAGAAAAGCACCATCTCTGAATGGAGCCACGAAGTCTGTAGGATCGTCTCTCGTTTCATCCCCAAACTGTAAAGCCACCCTGATCTGTTCAGACGAGAACTGTACTATCTGATTGTTAACCGTTGCACGCATAACCGGGGGCTCGACTCGACAGTCATATTCCACTGTCTGCCAGAAATCTTCTATGTTTGGCAATGAGATAGGCAGTGTTGTAGTAATAGCGTGGAAGATACGCGAGCGGAGTAGAAATGTGATGATCTCGCGGAAATCATCAACACCGCTCGCATCCGGGTCCAATGTGATGTACATATTATGCCCCGGGAAAAACTGTCGATGGTTATCTCCTCCTTCGTCACCACCTGCACCACCTGCTCCAGCTACAGCTGCCATTTCTGCAACAAAAACAGACTAAGTTAGAGAATCGTCGAGGCAAATCACAAGTTCGCCTGTTACCATGAGCGAAGTTATGATTTATTCTGTATAGGCGAAGTTAGAGGTGGGGCGAAGTTGGGAACAACTTCGCCTCAACTTGAACTTCGCCTGATCAATGTTTAGTAAAAAGGGCCAGGCGAAGTTAATGATAACTTCGCCTAACCACAACTTCGCCTCATGTACTGTTACATAATTAATTATCAGACGAAGTTAACCCTCAGGCGAAGTTAAGGATAACCTCGCCTAAACTGTAAGTTCGCCTGAATATGAATCGGCAACAGTTTAGTTGTTCAAGCGAATTGATTTGGTCAATTTGGAGATTTCGGACTGTTAAACACATGTTTTTATGGAGATCTAGACGATCAATATGATTACGACCATGTGAAAATAAGTTTGAAAATCGGGTGTTGGATGTTTGAAAGAACGAGGTCACTAAACGGGTCGAAACGACCTTTGATTAACGCCAATGACATAGATTAAAAGATGCAACAACCCTACACACCTTTAACACGGAATGAACTCGAGAAAAAATAACACAGATTGATCGAGATATAACTTCGCTTAGGGTTACTAGGAATAAGTTCGCCGGATTTTGAAAAACAATACTGAGCATTTGACCAAAAACTTCTTTATATAGGGTCAAGGTTATACAGGCGAAGTTATGGATAACTTCGCCTATTGCAGGCGAAGTTAGGGATAACTTCGCCGATATTAAAATTTACAAAACAAACCCCTATAATTTGAACAATTTGCAATTAAGTTTTAAAACATCCTTTAAATAGTTAAATGATACGATCAAGACCAAGTAACCAGGTATAAAATCATACAACTACATAAGTAGGATAAAACTTAGAAATAAGGTACACGGGATCAAATTTCAGTCTCGACAGGGACTACCACGTTTTAGAAAAGATCCGAACAGGAATCATACTAACTACGTGACTGTCACATAGATCCATGTTCAGCTGTATTATGACATAAAGAGACAGGTTGGAAGCAGGTAAATAACTTAAAATGGTTTTCATCGCTTCTGTGATACGGGTTAGGTTCAATTAAGCTCAAAATTTAAATGGGCAACACATCAGAGATTGTGATGTCTCCTATCTATTATCAAAGCGTATTTGGCTTTCCCCAAGTCACCCCGGGTTGACCTCGACCCGTAGTGTCTGATTAAATAGTAAGTACTCTTCGATCTTTAGACTCTTCTTCCCGTTCTCTTTCTTGCATCTTGATTGAGAAGTATTAACATTATAAGCTCTAGAATGTCTCAGTTTTTTAGAATTGCATAGCGAATTCTAAACCCGCGAATAGTCGAACGGAACGATTTCTACACCCGCGTGATAATCCCGAGCCACACAATCACGAGCAAAAGCTCTGATACCAATTGTAGGTTCCCAGCCGGATCTACACGGAATATCTCGTTCTACGTAGGTGCGGAATCCCTACGTAAGACGATACGAGCGTAGAAGACGATACACGTTAACACAATCAAACACACGTTACAATAAACAAAGACACGTTGTATTGCAACTGGAAACACGTGATTCACTGATCACCGATTACAAAAAAACTCTGAACAACTCATAAACTGATTCATCTAAATCAGCCGTAACCTAGCCGTATATAACAGACGACAACTTCGCCTAACATGTTTAGGCGAAGTTGTCACTAACTTCGCTTGTTCCACAAGTTCGCCTATATAAGCGAACTTGTGAGCTAACTTCGCTTAATACAAAATACAAATCCAACTAACTCGATTACAGACACTAGACACTGAACTACTGACATCATGTACCAACATCTGTGAATTTACAGATTTCGGAAGAAGGTGTAGGATATTTTGTGAGTAAAGGTCATCATGATGGAAAAAGAAGACGAAGAAGATGTAGAAGCAGTCGACATATCGAAGGAAGATTAACAAAAAGAAAGAAGGATACCTGAAAGACGCCTAGATCTGTGATTATAAGAAGATTATAATTATCACATATATAGGCGGCGTGTAATTATGGTTTGTAGATATTAAACCGCCTGACACACGTCTAATCACCTTCTGTTTTGCAGGAATTTGAAATTCAAAATGACAGCTGTATTCCACTGTCACCCGCTATTTTAGTGACTAATTGTTAGGCCATGAATTTTATACTGAGGATCCTTTATCCTTAACTGTCTTATGGATAGTTTATCCTTGAAATATGTGTCAGGATATAAAGGATCGACGATCCTCGTTATTACTTGTTTACTAATGATTGCGTTTAGTATGGTGATGTGCTGGACAGGTGTGACAACTTTAAGACGTACTTGCATAAGTTATCCTCATAGAGCATTCTCTAGCTGGAGCATGGATCCAGGATCCTACTTCTATGTAGCTATTTATGGACGAACTCATGTGAAGATGTACGTGCAAATATCAACAACGGCTATAAGACTCATTCTCCCGCTTATCTCGCTACTGGATGGCTATTGGCACGTGGTCAAAGGTCGTGGAGCGACTAGGTGGAAGACTTCCGGATAGTTAGGGAATATTGTTAGTGATATTTCTTATTTAAACGAGCTATGATCGAGTAGAAAAACACATGTATCAACACACACACTAGAGCAGAAACAAGTATTCTCTCTATTCACTAGCTTATTTTGTAATCTCGATCATTGGCTCCACTACGTTTGTAACACCCTTTTTATCTAATATAAACGACGGTGATAGTTTTCACCGTCCGGGGGTTTTTTGTGCCGGAGATCACGATAATCATATACTCATCGACCAAAGGTTACCTTGTTGATCCTTGATCGAAAAGATTCGACCAACAATTACTTAGTTAATCATTGATTGAAGAGATTCGACCAAAGATTACCTTGATAAGTTTTGACCGAAGTAAGACTATCTTGGTTAAGGGCTTTTCCCTCGTGATCAAACCTTTGTGTTCACCAATATTATAATTACGCACTTGTCATTATCAAGTTAGCACCTTACCTCACTTAAAAAATTTGGATACTTGATCCTTAGCAGATTTTTGTCCAAAACATGGACTTACCAAAATTTTTAACCCGGATTTCACCATACAAAAGATGGACCATCCACCCGGGTTAAACAGGTGTTACTATTTGTTCTTAAGTGCAGGAAAATAAAAGTCAGAGGCACCAAAGGTTTCATCCCCACAAACAGAGGATCCATCCACCTTCGGTACCCCTGAGAATTGTCTTGAGGATCAGTGATCCTTAAACCCTACTTACTATTGTTTATTACAAACCAAATTATCCTTAAAAAGCATTAACACAAACAAAAAAGTGGACTCGGGCCTTGTATTTTATATCCTTCATCGCCCACTTAAGCTGCATCTTCACCCTCTGCAGCACCTTCTCAATCACTGGCTTCAGCCACCTCCTTGACACCACTAGTCCCAGCCTCGTTTTCCTCAGCCATCTCCGCATCATCTTCGCCACCAAGGGCCTCCAGGGCAGTCTTCCACCTTTTCACGTCCCAGGTCGTCTTATCAAAAACAGGATCACCGGCCTCCTTCGCCATCTTAGTCCGTGCTTGGAACACTGACCTAGCGGCCCACATCTTAGCCTCGTCTGTAGCCTGCTTCACTGCCTCTTGGTGTTGAATTTCCGCTAAGGATAGCTGATCCTCCAACTGTTTTTTGTCCTTTGAGAGTTGGATCATGGCTTTGTCCTTGGAAACCACGGCTTTCCCTAGCCCTGACAGCTTCTCACTCATCTGGCTGATGACCTTTTCATAATGCTCTTTGAAAGCATTCATAGCCTGTATACAACCATGTAATCAGGGTTAGAAGGATATTGGATCCTAAAATTCAAAATATCAGGATACAGGATACTTACAGAGAGGACTGTGTCATAATGGGTTTCGGGATCTGAGGACCTCTTTCTTTTAGAAGCAACGGACTTAGCTCTGGTCATTGCAGTCTTGGGCTCGGAACTTGTTGCTGCCTTCAAAGCTTCTTTTCTTGATGTCCGGGGAGGTGACCATACAATCAATGTCTTCTAAGGAAAACTTGCTAGCTGATTTATGGGATTTCTTGGCGCCTACAAAAGATAAGTTAACATATTAGTATTCTAACTAATTTTATTTACCTTAAAATTGTTGTAATAGACTTACTTGACATACTGGAACCCAAGGAAATTTCACATAAAGCTTCAACGAAACGGGCTTGAAAGGTTCTAACCTCGGTATCCAGTGCAAGGAACCGTTTTGTTTTTGTCTTCTGTACCAGGTAACTTACCCAAAGAAGCAAAGTTGTTTACTGCAAACAAAAAGAAGATTCAGAGTTAAAATTAAAGCATCAAGGATCCTACTATTTTTTAAGGATCCAGGATCCTACCCATTCTAACCCACTTTGAAGGAAGGTCAATTCCTCCAGGTATGGAGTCACGTTTTACAAAGAAAAACTGGTTCCTCCAGAAGGAATCATTTAAAGTGACTTTCAAGATCGGGTGGGGTTGTCGAGGCTTGGATTTCAAGATGAATCGGGCAGGACCGTGGGTAGTAAGGGTGTATAGATGTGAAAGCTCTGGAATACCAAAGTCGATCTTTTGTTCTTCGATGATTCTTTCTATAGTGCTGATAACTCGCCACACCATAGGCATAGCCTGAATATAGGATATGCCCGTGGAATCAAAAAAGCTTTGGGTAAAGGCAGGGAATGGATAGCGATAACCGATCAAGAAATGACAAGCCGGCATACAAACCCAGATCTGAGAGTAAACATCGCATCGGATTCCGGCATCGTATGGACGGAACTCCGTTCCCGACGGAAACAATGCTCGAAGTTCATCTACTTAGGGGTCTGTTAGCTTGCATATTTCGATAGAAGGGTTTGCTATCAGGTTTTGTGGTCGCATCTTAGACAATCCAGACTTGTCGGACGCTTGGTTGGAATGGTGTGAATGGAAAGAAGAAGACGAAACAGTAGACATTATTACAAAGACAAAGAAAATAAGAGAAGAAAGAGATGGATACCTAATGCGTCGCTTGGATATGTGATTATAAGAAAGATATAGGGTGACATATATAGGCGGTTATGATTATCTAAGGGGCTAAATGGTAAATATATCTGGCAAACCGTCCCATCATCGAGTTTTCACAGAAGTTTTGAATTTCAAAATGACAGTTGTGTTCCACTATCATCCCCCATTTTGGGGGCAATTGTTAGGACTGATATTTTCTCTGATGAGGATATATTATCCTTGAAGATATGTCTGGATCAGTTATCCTCCCGAAGAGCTCCAGAACCATGTCGAAGATCAAGGATCTTTAGCGGTTAATATAATTAACAATTGTTTCATGTGTATAGGTTATTGTTCAACAGAAATAACAGCTATGTGACTTGGTCCACCTTAAATTTCGCTGCTGGAAGCTACCAACACGTGGTCAATGAACGTTGGAAGACTAGTGGAATAGTGGCAGATAGATATGACTTATTATTGTATTTATTTTCTTTATAATCATCGAGATATGATCGATTAGATATATCACTTGTACTCACACACTCTTAGAGCAGAACTCACTATTCTCTCTATACACGTTAGCTACTACTATAACATCGATCTAATCTCCACAACCATTGTAACCCTTTTTTGATATTAATAAATTGGTGATCGACGAGTTGTCATGTTTTTTTCTTTTGATCTGAACAAGATCAAAGGGTTTTTCCTCGCAACAAATCTCGGTGTTCACTCCATTTTCATTCATATAATCGTTGTTATTAGCATAGCACTATTCCTCACTTTTACGGATTTGGATACATTATCCTTAGCTGATTTTTATCCAAAACATATATATATATATATATATATATATATATATGTAAGGATGCTTAAGAGAGCAGTGGGCAAATTAGAGAGTGATAAATAGATAATTACTTATTGTGTTTCAACTAGAATTTAAGGAAACGACATTATGTCACTCTATTAGTTGTACTTATAATTAGGGGTTGTTTGGCCTACCTTTTTTAACCAAGCTTATAGCTTTTTAAGTTTTTTTTTTTACAAAATAAGCTTAACTTGGTGTTTGACTTAGCTTTTTAAGCTTATGCTTATTAGCTTATTTGAAGATGGTTTTTAGCTTATTTGTTAGAAGCTTATTTGAAGATGGTTTTTTAGCTTATTTGTTAGAAGCTTATTTGTTTAAGTGTGTAAATTACTCATTTGTTTTCAAATGGTGGTGGATTAGTAATTATTACTCTAACAAATTAAAGAATGTTGGATTTAACAACTTATTAACACACATAATTTGTTGATCAGTTCTTCATGTAAGTAATAAAAACATGAATAAAAATAAACCTATGAACCTGTTATAGTATGGAGAGTAGTAATCACAGCAGGGTAGGATGTAGACGACATAGTTGTCAGCTTGACCGAGTTACCCTTTAGGATGTATAGTTAAGGATGGTTAGGGTTCTTGAGAGAAACCCGGTTTAGGAGAGAGGAGGCACACAAAACTGTTATGTGTGTGTGATTAGGTTATGATGTTAATATTTATCTCTCTATATATACACCCAAGGGGAAACTCTTTATTAGTTAGTAAGGGTAATATGGTCCATCAACAATTACCAAACTAATATATGATAAGGTATAATTAATATTTTGATCTAATATAATATAAATGATAATGATGGCCATATTAATAAATATAATATATATATATATATATATATATATATTCAATTCTCCCACTTGGCCGAATAATCATTTATTATGAGTATTAGATAAGCATGATCAGGAGTTAACACTCATTTTAGCTTTAAACTTAAACTGGAGCAGAGAAATACAGTCATTGAATTGAACATCAGCTCAAGACCCCCATTAATCATACTGCAGTCCTTATTTAAAACCTAAGTAGATATGATCAAAATTTTCAAGTAAGCCCTTCAGAACGTTTAATTTGTATATTAATTCGTCTATATGTCATTATGCATGCAGAACATATTAAGAGACGTACAAAATTAAAACTGATGAGGAAATTTAATAGTTAATCATTCATAGTACGATCTGCAGTTGTACGTGGTCATTAATAAACCCCTCATGGTTATAAGCGCTTTCATAATTCTTATGGGTAATGGACCTTTAGTTATAGGATCCTTAAGCATATCATGAATGTATTCGATATGAAAGTTTAGATTCCTCAATTCGTTCATAAACGAATAACTAATTTCATATCAAAATTTAATGCAGCACCTCTCAAACTGTTACTGTTTGAAAAAACATGGTAGCTGACTTTATCACAATTACTCTTCAATATATAATTTATCTGGAGTTTAATAAAACTTATGAGTCCACTAATAAATATTTAACAACGTTTATTGACAACAATATCGTAATTAATCAACATATTATGTCGTTATACGTAGGTTGTTGTTATCAGTTCATTATGACTCCTCCATGAGATAGATTTGTCTACTGACATAAGAATATATCCCGAAAATTACATTTTCTTATCTTTGAATATGACAAAGTTTAGAGTAATCTACCGGTTTGAATTCTCACTTCTTCTTTTAAATTAAGTCTTTCGTTTCTTTTAAATATATCTTAGTACTCTTTTAGATGCTTCACATTAATCTAGATACATCTACTGTGTTGCAATTTTAAGTAATATCTAAACGAGTATAGACTTGAACTTATATAAGGCTTCTACTTAATGAAGCATAAGGAAATAATCTATGTGTTCCTATTATCCTCTAAAGTAGAGCAGTACTGTTTGTTACATGTGTAAGGAATATCTCTGAGATCTATAATATCAAAGTGTGTGAATAATACTTTGACTTATGTAACATATACTTGTCAGAAGAATGTCATCTATATAAGGACAAGTTTGTTTTTAGTTGCTCCCACTCATCTTGAGGTCGATACATTAATCCACTTAATTTTTGATGAAAATAATTGTATAAAGATTTCATCACACTTTGATGTTTGCATTAACCCATATATGGATTTTATTTCCTTATAGACTAAATGTTCTTTGACCTTCAGTTTATAACTTTTAGGTTGTTTTATGAACACATAAGTATGTAAGCCGATTGTTAGGGAAAGTTGTTTTAATGTTCATATAATGTAGCTCTTAACTATTATAAGCTACTATAACAATAATGATACTTAAAGAAATCTTTTGTAATATAGGTAAGAATATTTTTTGATAATTTTTTCTCCTTGAATATAACCTTTAACAATCAATCGTGCTTCTTACTATCTTAACGTTTCGTATTGTAATTAAGTTTAGTTATGAACACTCTTAGGTGATTCAACCAAATCTTAAAACGTTAGCCTGACTTACGGAGTCAATTATGATTGATGCTAAATGTTTAATTATAAAGGGTAGTATCATTAAACTTTCCAACATCCATTTCAACTTTAGTTAGGGAGGTTACGTAATCATCAATTTTTGTAGGCTTTAAAACTTAGATGGCCTCTGAGTTGATTATTGGGTAATTTTAAAAGTCTCGGTTTTAAGGATTAGCTCTTGGTTAGGTTGCTATCATTTTCAGGATTCTAAGTGTGTAAGAGTTGGTGCAGTGTGGTGTACAAGAGGTGTAATTGGAGTTAAATTTGGAGTAAAATTTAATGACTCTCTTCCCCCCGCATCTTGTACTTTTAACAAGTCATGATAAGGACTTTTACTACTTCCATTGACCTTAGAAACCTTTGGGAAATTAGCATGCTTAGGGTCGATATTTAAAGACCAATATATTCTAGTAGAGAAGACGTTAATGATGTAACTCGTCGTAGTTTCTCTTGTGAGGATTATTTTAGTAAGAAATCCGAATTTTCCCACGTTTAAGCAACAATGAAACTTTTGTAATGTTGTGATTAGCAAATCAAACATAAGGAGTTTCTAAAGAGATAAGTTTTGATGAAATAATGTTGTGACGGAGCCGTGTCTTGTTCAAGAGGTGCAATTGAGATAATATCAAGTTTTCACTCCCCCACCTCTTGCAAATCTTGTAAGTTATGATTGAGACACTTAAGGCTCCCACTAATCTTTAATATCTCTAGAAAAACTACATAAGGAGTTTCAATGATGTACGTGATGTGGGAATTTCTCATATATATGTTAGACTTGATTTGATTTCATTAACGTCCAGATGTCATAATAAACTTAGGGACATATTTAAAAGAAATCTTATTATGTATATATGAATGGATCTCTTTAAAACCATGGACTATAGAACTCAGATTAGATACAAGTAAATAGCTTTTTAAATGATAAAAGATTATGTCTGAATATTCCGTTTGAATAAGTTCCACGAATGTACGTGAAATATAACTTCTGGTGGACCCATATATATTTCTTAAGCCAAGTAATGTTTAGGACATCTAACACATGATTTAAAAATCACTAAGAATGAGATTATGAAGAAAATTATAGTGAGTAATGTTATGGGATATTAAGATAATATATATTAAAATTTATGATCATTAGATTAATGAAGGATCATTAATGTGAGGATCATTATACTTTATTGAAGATGTGATATGTCTATTATTAACATCAAACTAATAGACTATATTTAAAAGTTCTACTTAAACAAAAAATAAATCACCTTTGGGCAGAATTAAATTTTATTTAAATATGTGTGCAAAATAATTGTAACACATCACCTTTGGGCAGAAGTGAGACAATTATTTTAATTATGCACATGCTAGTTTTGCTGAATAAAAATATAACAATCACCTTTGGGCAGAGGTGAGACATTTATATTATGTTAGGCAAAAAACTAACATAAGCTTTCAGTTAGACTTGAATGATATGGTAAATGTAACTCATCACCTTTGGGCAGAAGTAATACATCAAAAGTTCATTCAAGTTAAGCCTTTATGTTTTGTAAAATTTTATAATATTTAAGTATCTACAAAACATTTTAATGAGTTAATAGTAACAACTTTCTGGTTAAAATTAAGGATTTCGAGAAATAACGTTTTCGGGTAAATTATAGTTTTCGGATGACATGGGTTCTTGGTTAATATGTTTTCGAGTATTATGGGTTTTTGGGTAAAGTAATGAGTTTTCGGAAAATTAGCGTGTTTGCGGGATGAAGATTGGAAAACCATTCCAAAAAAGAAAACTCGTATAAGGCGATATAATTTAAAATCCGAGAACTCTAAAATCCAAAATTTAATATTGTCCTAATTAAACTGAAAACACAAAAAAAAAAAAAATAAAACCCATACAAATAATTCCGTAAACTAGTTGATCCCTAAACAGATTTCGAAAACTAAATGGATAATAATAAGATTTGGTTCAAATCTTTTAAGGATTAACAATTATATCTATTTCCTATTTTAATTGGATTCAAATCTTTTAAAAAAATACCAAAACTTTTAATTAATTATTCAAGATTTGAAAAATTATATCCCTTAATTAACTTTAACAGATTTTAATACAGATTTGAACCAAAATATGTTATAATTTTCTAAAAATTACGATGAACACGAAGAACATCGTTGAAAATTTTAATTATTAAACATATACAAAAACTGGAATCGAAATCTTTAAACATGATTTTAACAGATTTCGAAAATATTAGGGTTTATTGAATATGAATTTTAGCGATTTTAAACAGTTTCATATATTGTTTTCGTAATAGAACATGAAAAAGAAACCGAAAAAATAGGGTTTATCAAGTTTTAGTCCATGTCTTCTTATTCAATTCCAGATTTATGGAAAATATGAAGAACTGATTAATCAAAATCACTCTGATGCCACATGTTGATCAGTTCTTCATGTAAGTAATAAAAACATGAATAAAAATAAACCTATGAACCTGTTACAGTATGGAGAGTAGTAATCACAGCAGGGTATGGATGTATACGACATAGTTGTCAGCTTGATCGAGTTCCCCTTTAGGATGTATAGTTAAGGATGGTTAGGGTTCTTGAGAGAAACCCGGTTTAGGAGAGAGGAGACACACAAAATTGTTATGTGTGTGTGATTAGGTTATGATGTTAATATTTATCTTTCTATATACACACCCAAGGGGAAACCCTTTATTAGTTAGTAAGGGTAATATGGCCCATCAACAATTACGAAACTAATATATGATAAGGTATAATTAATATTTTGATCTAATATAATATAAATGATAATGATGGCCATATTAATAAATATATATATATATATATATATATATATATATATATATATATATATATATATATATTTATTCTTACATAATTAACTTATATAATATAACCTAATCCAAACACTTAAAAAGAGCTTATCAAATAATAAAAAAAAAACTATTAGCTAATTTTATATATAACCATAAGCTTAAAAATAGAAGCTAGGCCAAACACCCCCTTAACCTTTACATTGATTTTATTAGGATCAAATACCGAACCTAGCTTTTAGTGAGGGGTAGCCGTGAGCCGTCCACCTTCAAAAAAAAAAGAAAGAAAATTAGTGTTATTCGTATTATAATTTATAAAGCGAGTAAACAAAACAAAAAAATCCAAAGAGTCAAAATAAAATTTATAAAATATAACACTTAGTCCGAATATGATACATGATTTAATTATTCTTTTATTATTATACAAATACTTCAAATGTTTTCCAAAATACAAAGTATAAAACTTTATAAATCTAAACCATATAGCACATGTTTTAATTAATTTATTTAAACTAATAAATAATAATGAGGAATTCCGTACATAGAGCAAAACACGACCTGCCCGTACTAAAAAGAGGTTACCGAACTTTCACCTAATTTAATGACGACATGATCACTTCAAACATGAAGTGGGGAATACATTGGCCACATCTCCATGCAAGTGGAATCATGCGCATGTGTTACTTGCACGGAACTATCGGACGGTCCTATTTTTTCCAATATCCTTCCTAGATTATTAACTCATCATACGTGCATATTATTTTTTTAGTTTTTTAAATTAATATATTATAGCTTTGTTATAATCCAGAAGGTAAATGAGCTAAGTCACTCATAACTACCCAAGACTAGTTTGTTAAAATCACGAAGCGTAAATAAAGCTAGGGACTAAAAATAAGCTTGTATGAACTTCACTTGACGAGCATAGGTAGATTCGCGAACGAACCCGTGTGAGGCAAAATATTTATATAAATTTTATTTGATATATATTGAATATATATATATATATATATATATATATATATAGGGAGAGGATTATGAGAGAACTCCATTTTATGAAAAGAACTAATAATGAAGTATTTTTAATTTAATTAAAAAAAATTATTTTAAAATTTTTTTTCCTTCATCCTTCTTATATCTTGTTATTCTTCACCACAAAAAAAAAACAAAAACGAAAAAAAGTAACGAGTAATGCATATATGCAATACACCGACTTTTTTTATAATGCATATGTGTAATAATGTGCATTTTGATATTTGAAATAGTGTTGAATAGCATATATATAGTTGTTTGTATTGCTTATTTGCAATAGTGTTATATTATATACAAAAATTAAAAAAAATCGATATAGTGCATATGTGCATTAGTGTTGTATTACATATATGCGATAATGTGTTTTGCATACAATTATTAGTGTCGTATTTGCATATATTAAATAGTGTGTATTGGATAATGCAATTGTGTTGTATTATATGCAATAAAATACTATTGTATATATGCAATAGGCATTAATGCACATATGCACTACAGTACTACACCTACATGTTTGTTTTTTTTTTTAGGGTTAATATCATCTTATTAGAATGAGGAAAGAAAAAAATCACAAAATAATTTTTTTAAAATAGTTAAAAGTAATTCTTTACTAGTTCTCTCTTTAAGAGGAGTTCTCTCTAGATCTCACCCCTATATATATATATATATATATATATATATTTAAATAGTAATAGTTATACATAAACTAAAAGTAACTAAATAAATTATATTATGTTATACATAAAAATTATATATATATATATAAGATGAGTATCATTACAGAACTGTTAAATTATTTAAGAACTTGAAATAACCCATAAAAACTAACGTTTTTTATAAAAAAAAATTGTATGTTAATGTTAGTTGAGTGTAGCTTTATCATTTTTTATATCTATATTTACGATTATAATTTTAAAAATTAGTTTTTTATACATATCTATGTTTTGTTTTACACCTATGTAAATTCGTTATTACATAAATTTTACACATATGTAAACTTGTTATTTATATATGTAATCAAAAAATTTTATATAAAATATGATAAAACTACTCTTAAATAATGTTAATATATAAAAAAAAATTAAAAATGTTTGGTTGTGTAGAGTTCCTAAGAGTTCTTAACTTCTTTAGAGTTCTCAAATATATATAGGGTTTAGATCAAATATAAAAGAAATTGACGTGCTAAATGAGAGAATCAAATAGAATAATTATATATAAAAGTAGAGTTTTAAGTAATTACATCATAGAGTAATTATGTAATTACTCAATGATGTAATTACATAATTACTCTACTTGATTCTCAGGTTTAGCACGTTAATATATATATATATATAAATATATATATATTAGCTATTATATCCCGTATTACGGGGTTGTTTTCAGTGACGGACCCAAAATTTTTTTTTAGGGGGGGGGCAACATCAAGAATTAACACTAATTTTAAGGGACTCGATCAGGATTTTCACATACAATAACACTAAAAAAAATTTAAGGTGCCCCCCCCAACCTAATACATAGGTCCACCCCCGGTTGTTTTACATTTTCATTTCTAATATTTATAATTTTTTTTGCATTTAATTTTATTTATTGTAAAGAAGTTAATAGTATACTTAAGGTTTGATGATAAAATGATTTCACAAATAAATGGGATGCTATAACACATTTAAAAGTTATCTGAGTTTGGTGAGACCATGACCCACTTATTTGTTTATTATAAAATTGTTTCTTAATTATAAATAATATTTTTTAAAATAATAGGATATCAATTCTTATTATATCCTTATTTTATAGGATTTTTCATATATATATATATATATATATACACATTAGTTTAATCCTCCC